>NC_133662.1:106865951-107016228 GCF_037893015.1 Macrotis lagotis | reverse complement strand
TGATGCTGCTAAGGCAATTTCAGGCAGTGCTTGAAATTCAATAAATCTCAGAGCTTTTTAGGGGAGAATTAATTAAATGTTTGACCAAACCTAGCAGGGTAATCTTTAAGTTTTGGCCCTTGGAAGAGTATTTCAAATACACCAAATTCAGGTCAATATGCTGCTTCAGCCCTCAAAATACCTTCATCCTTGGTAGTTGTATGCCACCCTCCTCTAACTTCTGTTTTCAAACAAGTCCAGAGCAAAAGACATTATTTGAAAGTTTGCTTTATAACAGTTTTTTAAATGATTGTTTTTTCTGTTTGTTATTGTCCCAACTAAGCTCACTCAGTTTAAAACTACATTTAAGAGAATGAGAAGGTCAGTGTGTTAATAACAGACCAAGAGTCAGAGATCCTTGTATCCTCAGAGAACCTAGTTAAGAACTTGTTTGGCTTAATTACTGCTGGCAGAGAATCCAAAAATCTACCTCAGTTCTTAGATGTTAATTATTATTATTGTTATTATTACATATCAGAAGGTGGTATTAGGTAGGAGAAAGAACATTGGCAAGTTTAGGCCATTCCTAGACCTGGTTTTCTCACTAATTGTGATCAGTTATATTGATTCTTTAAGCCTTACTTTCCTTATACACATGAGGAAGTGTTGGACTAGTTAACCCTAAATAGCTTGTTAACCCTAACCCTCTGAATCTGACTCCAACTTTATGCCACCTAATTTTTAAGGATAGTAACACTATTTCATAGTATTCACTTAAGTACTATAATTTTAAGAAAAATAGTGTCAACTGCTCCTGGTAGGAAGATATGCCAAAGTTTAATGATGCTTAGGATCTCTGTACGATTATATCTTAGGTACAAAGAGTTTTAATGCCATAATTCCTCTTTTAAAAATCACTACTTTTACATACACTCCCAAAAGGTCAGAGATGAGAAAGATCCTACATACTCCCAAATATATAAATATTAGTACTGTTTGGCATAAAAATCCAAAAAAAAAAAATACTAGAAATCAAATAAATTCCCATTGAAGGAAAGGGGAAGGAAATACTCACTTATTAACTGCCTACTATAAGCCAGACCCTCTGTTAATTGCTCTATAATTATCATCTCATTTGAGCATCACAACAGCCCTGGGAAGGAGAACTTGTCCCCTTATGACAATCGAGGAAACTAAAGCAAGCATCAAGTAAGAGCTATGCCCAGTCTTGGTCCATGTTATTCCCTAACACATCCTCTTCAATCCAACCACATTGGAGTCCTGAATAGTCCATGAACAAGCCCACCCCACCCTATAGCTCAGCTCCAGGCATGGAACCCATGCCTGAAATTCTCAACCTCCTCAACTCTTGCTACCCATCTCTCTGACTTTCTTTACATCCCAATTACAATCCCACTTTCCACAAAAGCCTTCCCTAACCCCTGTTAATTCTGGTGCTTTCTTTCTTTTAATTATTTCCTATTTATCTTGTATATAGTTTGTTTTGTGTGTGTGTGTGTGTGTGTGTGTGTGTGTGTGTGTAGATATATTGTTTATATGTTATCTATGCCATTTGATTTAAGCACAACTGCCTAGAGGCAGTCTTTTGCCTCTTTTTGTAACTATAGTGACAGGTATCTAGTAGGCACTCAATAAGTATTGTTTGATTGATTGATTGATTGTTGTCAGAGATCAAATTTGAACCCAGGTCTTCCTGACTAAAAGCATAGTGCCTGATTAGTGGATGTTAGGTGATTAATAGAAAGCAAGTAAAAAAATTTTTTTTAGCTTTTTGCAAGGCAATGGGGATAAAAGTGGCTTGCCCAAGGCCACACACATCTAGGTAATTATTAACTGTCTGGTCAAATTTGAACTCAGGTCCTCCTGACTCCAGGGCTGGTGCTCTATGCACTGTGCCACCTAGCTGCCCTGGGAAAGCAAGTAAAATTAATAGAAAGTAAGCAAAAATGAGTAAAGGAATGGCCAGTGGCTAGAGTCCTGAGTTTGGAATAAGAATCATCTTCCTAAATTGAATTATGACCTCAGACATTCACTAGCTATGTGGCACTGGGCAAGTCACTTAATCCTATTTGTGTCAAGATTCTGCATCTCTACAATGGACTGGAAGAATGGAGAAGGAAATGGAGAAGGAAATAACAAACCACTCCAGGATCGTTGGCAAGAAAACCACAAAGGAGGTCAGACATGACTGAAACAACTCAACAACAGCAAAAGTGGTAGCAGAAATGCCACAGTCAGAGGACTTGGATTACAATCCTGACTGCCACTTAGTTACTATGGCTTTGGGACAGTCACAACTTTTCTATACTTCTAGTTCCTTTTCTTTGAAATACAGGGGTGGCTCCTCACACCTCTCAGATTGGCCAATAGGGCCAGAAAGAATAATGATTATTGTTGGAAGGGTTTATGGGAAATCTGGGACACTATTACACTGTTAGTGGAGCTGTGAACTCATCCAACCTTTCTGGAGAGAAATTTGGAAGTACACCCAAAGGACAATAAAAATGAGCATACCCTTTGATCCAGCAATACCACTACTGGGTCTATAACCTGAAGAGATGAAGAAAAAAAGGTGTGAAAACATCATTTGTAGCAAAAATATTTCATAGCAGCCCTGTTTGTGGTGGCAAAGAATAGGAAATCAAGTAAATGTCCTTCAATTGGGGAATGGCTTAGCAAACTGTGGTGTATGTATGTCATGGAACACTATTGTTCTATTAGAAACCAGGAGGGACAGGAATTCAGGGAAGCCTGGAGGGATTTGCATGAACTGATGCTGAGTGAGATGAGCAGAACCAGAAAAACACTGTATACCCTAACAGCAACATGGGAGTGATGATCAACCTTGGTGGACACACTCATTCCATCAGTGCAACAATCAGGGACAATTTTGGGCTGTCTGCAATGGAGAATACCATCTGTATCCAGATAAAGAGCCATGGAGTTTGAACAAAGTTCAAGGACTATTCCCTTTAATTTAGAAAAAAATAACCCGATATCTTATTGTCTGATCTTGTTATCTCTTATACTTTTTGTTTCTTCCTTAAGGATATGATTTCTCTCTCATCACACTCAATTTGGATCAATGTACAACATGGAAACAAAGTAAAGACTGGCCGATTGCTTTCTGTGGTGGTGGGGGGAGTAAGATTGGGGGAAAAATTGTAAAACTCAAATAAAATCTTTAATTAAAAAAAATAAAAGAAATAAAATGGTGGCTCCTGAAGATTTCTAAGGGCTCTCCTGGCCCTGAATCTACATTCCTCTGTTTAACAGCCCATCATTTCAATGTTTGAAATCTACAGTTACAAATCAAGTTTAAATTCCAAACATTTTAGCATATCAAACAACTGCCCCAATATTTATTTCTCTAACTGCATCATTATTGTTTCCCAATTCAGCCTCTCTAATCTATTTTCTATTCTTTCACATCATTCACATCTTTAAGATGTGACCAAATCCTACCTAAGATGACAGCCCTTCTCTTCTCTACAAATCTTCATTCAATATTCATTCAACAAGCCTTTATTAAGCAACTAATACATGTTTGATTCCTGACACAATGAATATAAATTTCTGATGTCAAAGAATTTGCATTCTATTGGAGTGAAATCCCATTCATGGATGGAAACTACAAAACATAGAACAAGCAATTTTTGTTTGAGGAAGACACTAGTAACTTATGGGGTTCAGGGGGTGGGAAGGGTCAAGATAGGCCTAGTGAAAGTGCCACTGCTGGGGCGGCTAGGTGGCACAGTGGATAAGAGCACTGGCCTTGGAGTCAGGAGTACCTGAGTTCAAATCCGACCTCAGACACTTAATAATTACCTAGCTGTGTGGCCTTGGGCAAGCCACTTAATCCCATTGCCTTGCAAAAAAAACTAAAAAAAAAAGTGCCACTGCACTTGAGTAAGTCTTGAAGGAAACTAGGGATTCTAAGAGATGGCAGTAAGGATGGAGTAAATTTCGGGCATTGCAGAGCACCTAGGCAAAGATCTAGAGAGAGAGAGAAGATTGTCTGATCTCCATAATAGCAAATAGGCCAATTTGACTAGACCAAGAAAGTGTGATGAGCCTAGAAAAATGAGCTGGAACTAGTCTTAGAAGACAGACGGTAGAGTTTGGGTTTTTTCCCTAGAGGCAATTAGGAGCCCCTGGAACTTCCTCAGCAGGGCAAGTGACATGGTCAAATCAAGTCAGATCACTAAGAGAAAGAAAGGAGGAGAGGAAGAAAAAAAGGAGAAAGCAGAGAACAAAGAAAGTAAAGGGAGAGGAAGACAGACTTTTGGGGGCAGTGGAGGAGAGCATAAGCCAAAACATGAAAGGGTAGGAAAAAAGAAAATTTGCCCATACTATTGAGAAAAGAATTGCCTCAGGTTGAATTAGTGGAGTTGAGAATGGTGAAAAAATTAGAGAAGAGCAGGGTATGTAGAAGAATAAGGAGAACCAGGTCCCAGCACCAATCCACTGCCAGAGAAGGAATAAGGTAATAAGGAAAAGCTATTGTTGAGTCAGTTTCCCTAAGTCAGTAAATGTCAGGGAGAAAATTTATTTATCAAAATTTTACTTAAAATGAAAATTAAAAATTGTCTTCACATAACTGGAAAAAATATATTGAATGTATATATATATATATATATATATATATATATATACATATAAACACACATATGCAAATAGAATACACTTACATCTATCTATAGCTATATGTAGCAGGAGAACTCTGGCCACAGAGCAAATTCCATTAATTTTTGTTCATGCCCTTTCAGGCAGGAAAAATATTTAGTACATTGGAACTATATTCTTGTATAGCGAGCATTGTCTTAACCACTCTTTGGAGACCCCTCTGTGGCATGCCCTCTGGAGAATACATGGAGCCAGATGCTAAACCACTCCTCAAGCACCACCCTTGTCCCACCTACCTTGGAAATGCATTTAAACAAAAATGTGTCCAGGCAGAAGTCTTTTCTCTCCTGAAATTTTGATAAATACATTTTCTCCCTTCCCTCCCTCTTCCCTAAGATAGTAATCAATTTAATATAGTTATATATGTACAATCTATTTATATATAATATATTTTACATATTCATATTTAATTGTTGTCATAATGTTTCACGTGAACTTCATTTTTCTTAGTGCACTTCCTATAAACTTACTGAGAGCAAGATAGGGAAGAAGAAGGACTTGTACTGCAGATTTTATCAATATGGAGTACTCCAGATGAGAAAATTCCCTCTGTCACTTCAAAAGAGCACCTTCTCTACAGCTTGGTCTTAGATATTGCTAGAGCACCAAGAGTTTAAAGTGATTTTCCCACCCCACCAGGACATATCAGAAGTAGGATCTGAACTCAAGTCCTCTACACTCCTGGACCAGCATTCTATCCTCTCTAATATCAGAATCTTTTGCTTTCCTTTTGATTGTGTGAAGTCACCTCCTAAAGTGGAGGTGAGGGTAGGATGGATAAGAAGTATCCATTTTAAAACTGTACTTTGGCAAAACAATGGTCTTGGCACAGAGAAGACATAAAATGAAGACTTCACAACTAACCTAGGAATCAAGAGGGCTGAATCAAACTCTTGTTCTTTTGTGGGAGGCAGAATGATTGGGGGGGGGGGGAGACCAGCAGCTCTTTAGAAGCCAGGTTTTAGGTGTTAGGATCTGAGTCACTAAACCACTAAGACACTTTGCCCCAAGAAAATATTTATTTTAATGTAACAGGATTTTAGAGTAGGGAGTGTTATCTTACCAACTAGAATGGGAATTTGTGAGTCAACAAGCTCTATGTACACAAGAGATCTTTTTTTTTTTCTATTCTCAAAATGGAGGCAACATCCTCTGCAATTGCTGACCTGGAAAAACTAGATGCAGTCTAATGGTTTGTGTGGGGGGGGGATTACATTTTTGAACGACTTATAACAGAAAAAAAATAATTTAAAATGATCAAAGATAATTTGGGGATAAATAGCAGTCTATATCAAGTCATTTCTGAAGAAAGTAGGCAGTTGATAGGATTCAAAATTACACCTAAGGCGGGTTCAGTAGGTCTCTGCTCTCAAAGGGCTTATTACCCAGTAAGGATGATGATGATGCTTCTATATAAATAACTTCAACAGAAAAAAATGGAATAAATGCACAAGATGGAGAAAAAAGTGTCATTAAATTTTGGAGAAAGGGGAGCTCATTAATTTTTAACAGCATTGTAAAAATACCTTGGAATTCTACATATGACATATGACTTAAAAAGCAGCTCTCCAGTTTGGGCAACTCTCCATTTTTGATACTTTTTTTTTTGCAAGGCAATGGGGTTAAGTGGCTTGCCCAAGGCCACACAGCTAGGTAATTATTAAGTGTCTGAGGTCAGATTTGAACTCAGGTACTCCTGACTCCAGGGCCGATGTTCTATCCATTGTACCACCTAGCCACCCCCATTTTTGAAGAGAATAGAAACATAGGGAACTGAGTTTTACAATCTTGTCTTTCCTTGCTCTTTAAATAAATGGCCCTTAGGATTTCCTTTATTTTGTAAACACTTAAATGGAGATATTTCTTTATTCTCTTGTCCAAATTTCATAGTTCCATGTTATAAACATTCTTTTCAGGTATTAACCAGTTGCATAATTGCATTCACTTGAGATTTGCACAATTTCATTTTGAATCAAAAGCAATGAATTTGGAGATGGAAGACCTAGGTTTGCAATTCTATTTGTTACATGTGTGGCCACATTACTTTATCCCTCTGGATTTGTTTCATCTTTAAATAAATGACCTTAAAGTTCCCTTTACCTCCAAATCTATGATTTTGTCAACTTAAGGGGGAAAATGCTATTTGCTGGCAAATCATATTGCTAAGGGTATCTGAAACTAATTTAAACCAACTTGTTATGGCCCATACTTAAATTTTCATTGTGAGCATTTGCTATAAATTGGGGCATAATTTATTGTTTTGTTGATTGCTTAGACTGTAAAACATGTATTCCCCCCACCCCAAAGCCCTGTTATTAAACATTATTAGCATACCTCATTATTACCTTATAAATATGCTTGAGCCCAGTAGAAGCACAGTAGAAAACTCATTACTAGATTGGAAAATAATAATTATAACAACAACCACAAAATATTTTGCATAATATTATTTATATAGTACTTTAAAGTTTGCAAAGTGCTTTAAATTCTATATCTTTTTGGAGCCTCTGACTGCAACCCCTGACTGCAACCCACCTACTGTCTTAAATTTGTTGTAACTCGTAGCCTCAGAAGGTGCAGATCCTCTAAAGACATTCCTCTAGGATCAGTGTTTTCCAAACTGTCTTGCAGGAAATCCCAATATATACTAATTTTTAAAATGTGAACCTTTTGTTCTTTGTTAATAGTTATTAAAATCTTCCTACCTTTGTAATCTTCTTATACCAACTCTCCCTTCACGTACTCTATGATCTGATCATATTAGCCTATTTTATGACATATCTTTTATCTCTATACCTTTGCAATGACTGTCTCATGAATTATGTTCCATCCTTACCGTCCCTGTGCTTGTTGGGATACATGGTTTCCTTCAAGATTCGGTTTAAAGATCCACCCTCTGCATTTTTCTGCTGACTTTCTATATGAGGAACAGTTAGGTGGCACAGTGCCAACCCTGGAGTCAAGAGGACCTAAATTCAAATCCAGCCTCAGATTCTTATTAGCTGTGTAAGTTGCTTAATATTGCTTGCCTCAATTTCCTCATCTATAAAATGAACAGGAGAAGGAAATGGTAAACCACTCCAATATCTCTATCTTTGAAATCCTAAATGGGGTCATGACTGAGATGAATTAACATCAACAACTCCCCAAAAAAAGTGCCAATGTGTTGGTGAATACTTACTCTGCACTGGAGTATATAACAAGGATGTTCCAAAAAAAATATTTAGAGTTTCCCTTCCTATTACAAAGGACCTTTGGGGCCTACTTGCAAGCCTTAGGATAACCCAAGTACAAAAAAGTTGTGGGGGTCTAGAAAGTTGTATCAATTAAAAAAAAGTTAGCTCCAGTTTGAACTTTTCTTGGCTCTGACTCTCCTATGTGGCATCTAATTGTATGTTCTGTCTCTAGACTCCCTGATGGGGTAGGGAGAGAGCTGTGCTCATTCACACCCCTTCTCTTTCCCCTCACCCCCATGCATCTCTACCATGCCATTCCAACATGGGGCTTGCACCTATATCCATGGGTACCTTTCCTGCTTTATGATCCCTTTCCTAAGCAGATGACAGGTGATAGAACATGCTTCTCAGGGTAGCTATGACCAAGACTAGAGGCAACACTGTGAATTCAAGAGGTTCAGAATTCATGGATTCTCAACAATGAGCTTTGTCCTTCTAATAATTCTATTTCTGGGTCTCTCAGAATAGAGTTTGGGTGATGGCAAACTTTCACTAAAATAATAAAGAAGGCTTCCTAGTAATCAGAAACAGAAAATAAAGCTTAATTGTAAAACAGAACATTAGCTTGAATTTTAATCCCATTAAGAATTCTTCAGTCTATACTTTTGCTTTGAAGATTTTTTAGCTGACATCAATTTTGTCTGCCTCTTACCACCTCATCCTCCAACCTAGGTTGGTACCCCCCCCATCATTCCCTTCTTTGATTGGACAAAGTGGACAGAGGTGACAATTCCAATCATGCCTTCTAATAGTCACAATTATTTAAGGAAGAAAGTAGGCCTCCGTCTTGGGGAGACTGACTTTCTAACTACACGTAAGTTTGTGTAATTATCAACTTAGATAAATACCATTAAATATGCTCATTAATCTGATTCTGTTCTGCTCTTTCTTAAAGCCAAAACTTCCTGTAAAATTTTGGAAAGGTTAACACATATTTATTTTCAATAGGCCAAAGCTCAGTGGGGACTTCTTCACATTTTAGGGACTCTTTCACAAGATCAAACTCAGGACAGAGAAACTTGCTGTACCAGAGAGGATAACTGCCAAGAGAACTGTCCAAGCCAGGACATTTTACCAGCAAAGACCAAGATTCATTTGGACAGTGTCAAGTTGAGATAAAATGTAATGTGTCCAATTAGTAGTCTTAAAAATTGAATATTCTGATGATGTTAAGTATTAGCCCCCCCCCCAGGAGATTGTAACAGTTATTATAGGGTAAGTTATTGAATCTCATTTTAAGTTTGTTTTGACATTTGTGAGCCTTATGTTTGGCATTTTTTTTTGCATAGAGGAATAAATTGCTTGCTTCATGCCTTATTCATATTGTACAAATTGTTCAAATCTAGTCTGACATACTTACTAGTTATGGGACACTCAACCTCTGCTTTGGTTTCCTTGTCTCTGAAATGGGGATAATGAAGCACCTACATTCCAGAGTTGACATGAGAATAAAATGAGATAATATTTATAAAGTGGTTTGTATGTCTTAAAGTATTATATAAATGCTAGGTATCATCATCATCATTATTGTATCATTATGAGTAACTTTTAGGGTGGTTCTAAATGGAAGTCCTAAATAAAATTATTCCTAGGGCAAAGGGACAAGTGCATTAACTAGCGAAAGAGTGTGAGAAGATTATAGATCCTGAGCTCAACAAAAATATCTGGATACAGAACAAGGAGTAGAATCAATCTCTGTGAGCCTAGAAGCAATTCTTCAAGATTCATATATAAATATATAATAATTAGCATTAGTATAATAAGTATAATAAAGGTCTCTGTAAAATGTCTTAGAGAAGCCAGTACCACTCTCTAGGACCTAGCTTCCCCAGTGACTTCAAGTGTCCCAAAAAGAAATATATCTCAGTAATAAGAAAAGCTAAAGTAGACTCAGTGACAAAGGGAAGAGCTTCCTTTTAGGAAGAACTTCCCAATAGTCATGACTCAACACTTAAAAATACTTTAAATAAAATATCTCTTTGGCAATAGTCAGGATATAAGGAAGTGAGAAGAAAAGCTTCAATGGGTATTTCCTTAACTAATCTAGAAGATGTACTTACCTCACACCTCCGGTTCTCAATTTCTTTGTCCTAATTCCTTAGGCCAATTCTCAAACTTAGTTTTATATCACCCCAGGTGTCACCAAATATCTCATTGGGTATCCTGGAAGTTTTACTTGGCTAGCTTCCAAGACAATATTTGTTTTAAAGTAATGAACTTCACCTGATTGAGGCAACATCTTGGTATCTGTGCTAGAGTTTTTCAAAGGATTAAAAAGAACAATTGAAAATCCACAAAAGTCAGTCTAGGGAGGTGACAGTACCCCAGGCCTGAACTTGTGGGAGGGAAGATGAGAGAGAGATAAGCTTTATTTTTGTTTAATTTCTGATATTACCTGTTTCACTTTCAGGTCTTTATTTTCCCTAACTCCTTAGGCTAATGTATACATGACTGGGTGAATGTGTGGCTTTAAAGCCAGACTTTTGTTTATTTTTCAGTTGTTTTTCAGTTCTGTCCACCACTTCCTGACAAATACTTCTTGGTTAAAAACACTAAAGCTCATTTTATACATGAGGAAACTGAGACAAACAGGGTTAAGTGACTTGCCCAAGGTCACATAGCTAATCAGAGTCTGAAGCAAAGTTGAAACTCAGGTAGATGAGTCTTCCTGACTCCAGGCTGAGCATTCTATGCACTATGGTTTCCTATTCTACCATCAGAGAACCTAGATTCAAGTTCCTTCTCCTGATACATGCTACCTATGTGACCTTGGGACAAATCACTTATCACTGATTCCTTACCCATAAGAGATGAAAGCAAAAGAGAAGAGGAGTCAAACTTGCTACTTGTACACTCCTAGTGGCCTGAACTAGATTAAAATATAATTGAGAAATGTTTAGCAAAATAAAAACACAATACAGCAAAGATAATGTTAATTCGGGGTTTTCTAAGTCAATAGCCACCTGTAGGAAATTTGTTTTTTTAGTTATCTCTTCCACACTGCAACTTTCTCCATTGTAGTTTTGATACATCTCAGCATAAAAAAATTAGATGAGAATTGGGGGGGGGGGGGTTGCTGAGCTGCTGATAATACATGAAGGACAGCAGACAACATAGAAAAAGTTTACAAACTCAAGAAATGCATAAAATATTTTTAGTATTTTTATCAACCCAAATTTTACAATAAAGGATTGTAAGCACCCCAGAAAAAAAAAATTCAGACTTCTCTGGTACAAAGGGAGGACCAATAAATTTTATACAGATTTTCCAGATCATGGCATACCACACATCTAACCCCCTTGATGTGGAAGGGGTAACTGTAATTGAGTTTGATACTATTAAACTAGATGACCTCTGAGGTCCCATCTAGCTCTAAATATTTTCAATCTATTTTATTCTGCTTAAATAGATTTATACTACATGTTGTAAGCTCATTTTGTAAATTATTTTAAGTTCTGTTCAATTCTCTGTGATCTCATTTGGGCTTTTTTTTGGAGGGGGGGGGACTGGAATGGTTTGCCATTTTCTTCTCCAGCTTATTTTACAACTAAGAAACATGAGGCAAATAGGGTTAAGTGATTCTAGACCCCATATTCTACACACTGTACCAACTAGCTGCCCCAGAGTTGATATACACATAAAGCAAAACCAATAAATTTAGGCTACCTTATTGTAAAGAAATGTTTCTCTTCATCCTACTGGGTCTTAATAAAATGACATGGTACTGTTAAAAAAAGAAAAAACATAAATAGACTTGCAGTTAGATGATCAGTGACCAATAGCTGTCATTTTATTTATCTTAGTCTCTGTTTCTTCTTCTTTTTTAAAATTTAATTTTCATTTAATTTGAACTTAAATACAAAAAGACATGCAAAAAATTTCTATGTACATAGCACTGCATAAAATGTTTACTTTTTTTTGAAGAATTATGTACAGTTAGTTATTCCACATGGGGGGAAGGGTATGGTGCCCACACAATCTGGAAAATCTGCATAATTTTTTTGTCTTCACTTCATACCAGAGATGTGTAAATTTTTTTCTTTTTCTCTTATGGAATATTTACAGTACCTCATTGTAAGATTTGGGTTAAGAATTTTGTACTAAGCTCTACCACATCTGTAGCTTCCACAAAATCCCCCCAAATTCCCATATAATTTCTTATGCCCACCCATCTACAATAGATTGAAACTTCAATGGAGTAATGAATCATTGTTAAAAATACTACACATAAATTAGTAAAACTTTTCTAATATATTTAAATTATCTGTGGTATTTTTCTATGCTTCTTTCTAAGTTTTCTTTTATTCTCTGCTGGCCGCATTTTTTTCCTCCCTTTCCTCCCATTGACCCAGATACGCATACATTATGTAAAACCACACTACACATACTTCTATTTATGAATTCTTTCTCTGGATGTGGAGAACATCTTCTTTCATAGGCCCTTTGTGGCTGATTGGATGTGGAGAACATCTTCTTTCATAGGCCCTTTGTGGCTGATTGGATGTGGAGAACATCTTCTTTCATAGGCCCTTTGTGGCTGATTTGAGTATTTATAGTACTCAAAATGACTTAATTGTGCAATAGAACAATATTGCTATTACTATGTAAAATGTACTCTTGGATATCTGCTCATTTAACTTTTCATTATTTCATATTCAATTTCTTCTGCCACAAAGTAGAGATAATAACATTTGCATTCCTTAGTTCATTCCCTAGTGTTACCAAAAAAAAAATGCTTTCTATACCTTAAAATGTTATATAAATATAAATCATCTTTGCTTAAGATTCTAAACTCAGAGTAGGTATGAATAAGTGTTATAGTTCAAACCTAAAGGAGCTAAGTGTATCTGGGCATCCAATAAATATAATTTGATGGTTAGAATATACTAGAGTAATGAATTAGTTGGTGTGGTGGTAAAAGCATAGAAGTGCAAGTCACAGGGCTTGGATTCAAATCATGATTGTCCATTACTAACTGTGAACTAGTCAGTTCATTTCCCTGAGACTTTAAAGTCAATGGTTAGATACTACAATCCAGAAACCTGATGATAAAGTATACTACCTACCTCCTGACAGTGGAGTGATAGACTCAAGTTACAACATGGACCAAACATTTTCAGATGTGCAAAATGATAATCATAATGATAGCTAGCATTTCTAAAGGGGCAGCTAAGTGGCACAGTGGATAGACTGACAGGCCTGGAGTCAGAAGACTCATCTTTCTGAGTTCAAATCCAACTCAGACATTTACTAGTTTTGTGACCCTAAACAAGTAATTTAACCCAATCTTCCTCAGTTTCTTCATCTGTCAAATAAACTGGAGAAGGAAATGGGAAACCATTTCACCAACTTTGCCAAGAAAATTCCAAATAGGGTCAAAAGAGTCTGACATGACTAAAAAAATGACTGAACAAGAACATTACTAATATAATTGTTTTAAGGTATGCAAAGTGTCTTTTTTAACAAATATTATCTGATTTAATCCTGACAACAACTTTGAAAAGTAGATGTTATTATTATCTCCACTTCACAGATGGGGAAAATGAGGCTGAAAAAAGTTACATGACTTGCTTAGGTTCACTTAGCTAGCGAGTATTTGAGATTGGATTTGAACTCAGGTCTTCTAATTCTAGGTCCAGTATTCTATCCATTTTGCTTCCCAGAAAATATATATGTTTTCATTGACTATGCTTATTTGTTTGAGGGTTATTGGGTTTTTTTTTTAATTTGGAGGGAATAGGGAGCTAGGGATAATGTTGCCCAAAAAATGTTATTGAAGCATTTACAAATATATGAAAAAGAAAACAGAAACACATTCACAAGGAAATATAGACAAAGCAGGAAAGCTTTGTAAGTTTTATGTTGGATTACATAAATATACATGTACAAAAATAAAATTTAAAACAATCCACAGATAATAATCTCAGTTTCATATATAATCTTTCTATTTGTGAAGTTGCTCTTTTTAAGGTATTTGTGACTGATAAAAAATTTTTTTAAATAGAAGAGTAGGTTAACATACTTCTGAGGTTTTTCTAGCTCTAAATTTATGATTCTATGGATAATTTCCATTAAAAACTTTCTAAAGACCTTGAGAAATTTTGCCCAAAATCATAATGATGATGGCAGGTAACTTATGGTTAGCTCCCCTACTCTGAATATTGTTACTTCTCCCATCACTTATATAAATCCATCATATTCAATGCCTGCTGCCTTTTCCAAGGCAATGGCAAGTGAGAAATGGATACACAGATTATGGTATACAAATGCAAAGAAATATTACCGTGAGTGAGATAATAGAGAAGCACTAAAAAAACTTATAAGGAACTGATATAAAGTTACATAAGAAGAGCCAAAAACAATATACACAGTGATTATAACAATTATAACAAAGAAGAGACAGGAGTAGACATGTAACCCTACTACCTTGCAGAGGCCATAGTCCACATGCATGAAACAATAATATTTAACAACGGATTTTTTTCAATGTATTTCTTGATTTTGATTTTTCTCTTTTTCCTATTAAAAAAAATCCTTGTGATAAAGGGACAATTCTTGGGGAAGGGAACTATAGAGGAAAAGGGGAGAGGATAGAAAATAGGCAATATAAAATGAAAAGGCATCACTAAAAAAACTATTTTATAATATTTTTCCACAGGCCTAAATTCTTTATCATTAGAACCACTTTGATGAATTAATTAATAATCTTCAGATCTTAATTAAGCAAACAGAATTACAAACAATCCAGAGCTACTTATTGGAATTCTGAATTTCTTCTCTTCTCCACCACTTCTTCAATGCTGGGCTGAGTAATGTTAATTTGGTATTCATTGCCCTATCACTCTTTTCAAGGCTAACCCCTACTTTTTGCTTCAGTACCACAAAGAATTCCTCTACAACTTCCCATGTCTCCTGCAGATGTTCATGCTTAGGTTGCTCCTGCCCTATACTACCTTTAGGTATCTCGAAGTTACCTTGAGATCAGGGACTAGATTTTCATCTTTGCATCCTCAAGCATGTAGCAAATATAGACCTATAGAGTCAGCTGGATAGAGACCAAAAAAACTCTACTATATTCCTAGCTGCTGAAGCAAGACAGCACAGTGGAGAGGGTCCTAAACTTGGTATCTGGAAAACTTATGCTCAAATTCATCCTTGGATATTTAAAATCTGTGTGACTTTGAGCAAGTCACTTCTCTGTGCCTCAGTGTCTCTATCTATAAAAGGGGAATAATAATAGTAACCACTTTCCTGAGCTATTATGAGGACCAAATGAGATAACATATGTGAAGTGCTTTGCAAATCTTATATGCCAGCTATCTAATCTTATAATTTTTCTTATATATTTTCTTCAAAAGATATCCAAGTCTAATGCATTTTTTAAATGGGTAGAGGAAGGGGGAAGAGTAAACCTGTTTTGTGATTTCACTGGGGGTTAGGGAACCTCCTGGAAAGATTTTAATCATGCAAATCTGTACCTGCTTTGCAATTTACTGCCTTTGTTGGCTGGGAGCACTTGGAGGTTTTAAAACTGAACCTTGGGGGTCTTTTTAAAATATCTCCCAAATCCTGTCCCTATTTAAAAATTTTCAAAGCCAGCAGCAAGCCATGCAAAAGATATTAGTGTAGGTACAAAGCAGTGCTACAAAGATGAGTCAATCTTTGAAGAATCTAAGTTATAATTATAATTGAGAGTGTATTTATTTGTATTTTATCCTCAGAAAACTTTGCAAAACAAAATGCATCTAAGAGATAGAATGCATCTTGCTACACTGATATAAAACCTCATTTGGTAAAGTCATCATGAGGGTCATCAGCAATAATACACATTAAATTTGGTCTTTGCCCATAGATCCTTACAATTTAATCAACACAACAAGCAAACAATTAAATGCAGCCTCTCCCAGTCACAGTATGTGGGAGTATAGTACTGTGGGTGGTACCAACATTCTTTAACTTCCACCCATTGATAGCAATTGGTTCTGGTTAGGCTTGGGTGGACCTTACATGGGTAATGCCTTGAAGGAATTCCTAATTAATCAAGTTGCCTCAGCATATTAGGCTGACATTCCATTCCATTCCATAGAAATAGTGCAAAGGGCACTATTTAATAGAAAAGAACAATTTAACAGGAAATTTAACTGGAAGAAATTAATACTCAAACATTAAGGTACAATAAACCAAAAAACATATAGGTATTATTGGAACATATTGCCCCCACACACACACTTACACCCATGCTTTGAATATTTGTAGACTTTATCTTTATGGTTATTCACTCCTTTTATGAGTTGCTGTGTCCAAGTAAAATTATTAACAATCTTTTGATGAGAACTATTTCTGGGTCTTACTAGCGGGGTTTTTTCCGTTTTTTTTTAAAACCTGCCAAAACTTGTGGTTTGGTGTTTGGGGCTTAAAGGTCACAAAGTTATCGCCATCATCATTACCATCACCACCAGCAACAAGCATGTATTAAGTGTCTAATGTATACTAGACATTATACCAAGTGCTGGAAATAGAGAGGCAAAAATAGTCATTGCTTTCTAGGAACTCACTTCTAATAGAGGAGACAATAAGTAAAAAAACTACGTAAGTAAAAGATACAAAGCATGTAAATGGTAGACAACCTCAGAGGAAGGCACTAATAGAAAAGACAACTTGGAAAGGTCTCTTGCAAAAGAAATTTAAGCTGAAGAAGTCAGAGAATTCAGAAGGCAGAGGGAAGAGGGATAGCCTTTCAGGTACTAGGGATGGTCAGTGAAAAGAAACAGAGAGAGTAGCATGTGTAAAGAACTGCAGGAAGATGCATAAGGGGAATGAAAATAGGGAATAAAGTGTAAGAAGATTGGAAAATTAGGAAGGGGACAGAGTTCTAAAGGGTGTTAAATGGCAGGCAGGAATCTATATTTGATCTTGGAAGTAATAGGGAACCACTAGAATTTATAATATAAACTGAGGGTGACATGGTCAGACCTATATTTTAGAATATCACTTGAGTGGCTAAGTGGAAAGAATGGAGTAGAAAGAGACTTGAGAAAAAGAGACTGGGCAGAAGACTACAAAATAAGTGACCAATATATTGATATTCTTTGAACAAGAGACACATATTCTCAAGAAGATTATTTATAAGAAGAAAATGGGGGCAGCTAGGTGGCACAGTGGATAGAGCACTGGCCCTGGAGTCAGGAATACCTGAGTTCAAATCTGACCTCAGGTACTTAATAATAACCTAGCTGTGTGGCCTTGGGCAAGCCACTTAACCCCATTGCCTTGCAAAAAAAAAACTAAAAAAAAAAGTGTCCTTATACACCAAAATTTTCTAAAAAGCTATTTTTTTAGCAATAGCAATGAATGGAGAGGGAAAAAGTAAATACTCATCAATTGGGAAATGGCTAAGCAAATTATAATACATATATAATGTAATATTACTGTGATGTAAGAAATTATGAAACAAAATATGGAAAGATCTACATGAGCCAATGAAAAAGATGTAAGTAGAGTCAAGAAAGCAATGTTCTCACTGATTTCAATAATTAATGTATAGATCTCAATAATATAAGTAGAAATCAACAACCACACAAATACACACACTCAAATAAAAAAAATATTACTATTTCAATGAGGTGGAGTTAAGAGAGAGGCACAGGATATTTTTTCAGAATTTTTTCATGTATTGTTTAATTTTGCTGATTTCTCTTGCCTTTTTTTCTTTTCCATTTAAAAGCATTATTTGTTGTAAGAGATGACTTTCTGGGGGGTTTTTATTTTTTTTAAGTGAGAAAGTGGGGTTAAGTGACTTGCCCAAGGTCACACAGTTAGTGTCAAGTGCCTGAGGCTGGATCTTAAATCAGATCCTCCTGACTTTAGGGCACCACCTAGAAGAGATAACTTCCTGGAAGGGAAAAGATTCTAGAAGAAATTCTAGTGATATAAAAAACAAAAGATGCAGAATATTATTTTTAGTCATGGGATTTTTTCTTTATCATATTTTTGAAATTTGATAATTATGTGCTATGAAAAGATTAACTCTAAAGTCTATTCTTACTGAAATTCAGTAGATTTTCTTTCTCTTTGCAAAGTGAAGTATTCATAGCTTTTGACATTTATGGGAAATGTTCTTGTACAGTTGACTAAAGTATAATAATCAGATTCTCCTTTAATATCTGGGACCTCAAAATTCTGAGAGGTCCTATCTTTTATCCATATTCTTAGTTCAATATTTCAATTTACATTTTTTCAATATCTTTTTTTTCAGAATTTTTTTAAACTCCTTTTATAACTTTACCTGTTGCTGCTCTGTGTTTTCATTGTTACAACCCAACTTTGGTTGTATCCATTGACAAATTTTCAAATCTGCAACATTGATAAGTTTTATTATGGTCTCTCCTCAAGATTTTTAAGTGGCATCCATTTTTAATACTTCTAATTTGAAACAATGACAATTCTTTAATTCTTTGAATGTATTAGGTTCTTTTTATTTGATTAGATCCCTTTATTTTGGGGTTATCTTAGATGTAACTTCAGATGTTTTTATGTGTTGAGGCAATTAAGTTGAGCACAATTAGGTAGACTTGGAGTAAAGAACTGAGTTAGACAATGTGTGATTCTGGGCAAGCTACTTAACCTCTATCTTTCTCAATTTCCTCATCAAAAAAAGTGGAAAGAATAATAGCATCTGCGTCCCAGGATTATTGTGAGAATAAAATGGAATATATGTAAAGGGACTTCCAAATCTTAACATTAAATAAATGCTCTTTTTTTCTGGTGCATCTCCTATTCTAAATATTTTTTATTGAAAAAGGTATTGATTTGTTTAATGTCTTTTTAATAAATCATCTTGAAAAAATTTCTAAAACTTGCTTCTTTTTTTTTAGTTTTTTTTTTTTTTTTGCAAGGCAAATGGGGTTAAGTGGCTTGCCCAAGGCCACACAGCTAGGTAATTATTAAGTTTCTGAGACCGGATATGAACCCAGGTACTCCTGACTCCAAGGCAGGTGCTTTATCCACTACACCACCTAGCCACCCCTTAAAATTTGCTTCTTTTAAAGCATTTCTATTGTTATTTTTGAGAGAAGAAAAAGCATAAGATCCTGATTTTTTATTTTATAATATGTATATCATATTTCAATCACAAATCTTTTTTAGAATCTGGACACTTCACAAATTGTGGGCTGTGGGGAGAAAGGAATTAATTTGGAATTAATTATGTTTATCAATGCTGCTATTAACCATTTCATTGGGTTTTACGATTACAAATAACAAAATAATTGAAATTATTTCTTAATAGCCTGAAGTCTTATCAACTTGTACTAAAATCAAGATTAGTGGCTTTTCATGGATATCATCCAAAGAAAGCTTAATTTAGGAGTGACCATTATGTAGATGGCACTTGTTTTCCCCATAGTACCCTTTCCCTCAGCTTAAGAACACACAGAAAATTCAAGGAGGTACATTTTTGACAATGAAATTTAAATAACAAGATCCAATTGCTTTTTCCTCTCAAGTAGATATAAAAGTGAAGGATGATCCAATTATTTTTTTCCTAAATACTAAATAGGACACTTCTCTTTTCATAATTTTCCCACAAGATAGTTTCGGAAAAACCCAAGAATATTTGTATGAATTGACACAAAGTAAAATAAGAAAAAACAAGAGAACAATTTATTCAATAACAGCTGTATTGTAAAGACAATCAACTCTGAAAGACTTAATTACTCTGATCAAGATAATGACCAAGTACACTTGTATGACACCTCCAAACAAGAGAAATAAAGATCTCAGAGGGTAGATAGAAGCATATTTTCTTTATTCCTCCCTTTTTTCTTGCTTTTCTTCTGGACTATGGAGAAAAGAAATTAGTCTTTTTTTTTAACCTGCCTTCTCAATGGGAGGAGGAATAGAATTCAAAGCTCAAAAAAAAAATTCTTTTTTTTTTTTTAGGTTTTTTGCAAGGCAAATGGAGTTAAGTGGCTTGCCCAAGGCCACACAGCTAGGTAATTATTAAGTGTCTGAGACCAGATTTGAACCCAGGTATTCCTGACTCCAAGGCCGGTGCATTATCCACTATGCCACCTAGCTGCTCCCCCCCCCAAAATTCTTAATGAATCTTATAAATAAATTTAAATAAATAAAAATTATAAATATTTTTTAAAAAATAAAAACCATTGTAATCATTTAGAACTTTGTGTGTATAGGAGGTTACCTATAACAAGAGTTCCACAGGATAGTCAAGCCAAAATGTATTGTTGGACTTATCTGCATTGTTGGACTTCTATCAATAAAAATCATAAATAATAAAATCATAAATCATAAATCCCCCAAAATGGGGAGGCATATTTTATAGAAGTCTACAGAAAACTATGAGAAAAAGTGAAAATCAAAACTACAGTTAATGAAAATGCTAAATGGCAATGTGGGAAAATGGAAAGAGCTCTAGCTCTGTACTCAAACGACCTGAGTTCAAAATATATTTCTGATACTGACTCTGTGTAACTTCAGGAAGAAAGGTATTTAGACTCCCTAGCCTTCAGTTGCATTTTTAAATTGAAAGTATTGGACTCATTGAATTCTGAGATCTCTTCCAATACTACATCTATGGTTCCATATTCATATATATGGCAGCATCGTGTCCTGAATAACAAACTGGCACTAGCCTCAGGGAAGATCTGGGTTCAAGTCTCAATTCTGATACCTACTTGAATGATCCTGGGCAAGTCACTTGATTTCTCAATGCTCCAAGTATACCTTTTCAAGGCTAGAAACAACCGATCTTCAAGGGGAGAGGATATTTATATATTAAAAGTTCCTGACACTGAAATAATAAAAAGATCACATCAAAAATAAACAAAATGACAAATATGTGCTTCTTTATTTTATCATATTATTTTTCATATTATTTTATAATAATATTTTTCATATTATTTATGTTGCTAAAAACTGGCTGAGAATTGTATTTTTTTAAATGAATGGAAGAACCCTAATACTGAAAGGAATCAGTTGATGAATTGTTAACATTGAAGAATCTTTGAAATATTTAAACATATTCATTCCTAACTTAGCTGTTTTACAAATTTCAATTTTTTTAAAAAAAGTTAGGTTCCCCCAAACCTAAAATAACTGCTCAGTTTAGTCTTTTAGTACATTTGTCAAGTCCTGCAAATAACTGGAGTAGTTCTGTGGTGGGAAAAGCCTGTATGAAGGTCTTTCCTGAATCATATGAAATACAAACATAAAGTGGTCATTCTGCACAAAAGCTTCTCAGCAGCAGCCCCTTCACAGGACAATATTTCTGCTAGAGACCAAGTCCCAAGAAAGACAGAGGATATGAATGGGGACATGAAATCAGATGGTAACAAAATGCCACTGGTCATAAAAATACCAGTCCATAAAAATATTCAACACTAATATTTTTGACTGGAGATCTAAAACTGAACTGAGTCTGACCACAGGTTGCTTTAAGAAAATGATTTCATTTGTTTTAAACCTATCTACTCATTGTTAATAGTTTTGTTTTATTTTAAAACTATGGAAAACTAAGTAAGAGAGGTACCAGATGCATGGCCAGGATTTTTCATTGCACTTTGCTCTAGTTAATTTGTACTTTTTTAGTAGGTTATAGTAAAACAGATTTCAAAAATAGGTTTAATTCTCTTGTAGTCTTTTGGTAATATTATATTTTAAGTCCAGTCTACTACTTAATCTAATTTATGACTCAAGAATAACTCAGTTCTTTAGGATATAAGGAAACAGTAGTAGCACTGAATTACCAAATGGAATCCTTGTAACCTCCAGTAATTTGTTGAACTGATTCATGGGAGTAATTTACTTCCTGAGTATGCATCATGAAATCCAGTAATAATACCTTATGAGTGTTTTCAAAGCACGTATCTCCCAAAACCTTAGAGAGAAAAAGTCATATGCTTTTAATCTCAGATACCATTATTTGTAATATCAGTATGATAAAAAGGAAGACAATGAAGAGATAAAAATGAGGCAGAAGGGCAATGTCAAAAAAGCACTAGAGCATACTTTTGATTCCAGAAAAGTAAGTGATAGAATCTGGACCCTATTGGCATCCAAAAAAATTTTGTTTTCAGGTATAAATGCTTCCTAAATAGCACTCAACATACTCACACAATAACTGGTACATACAAGGGGATAGTAAGCCTCAGAACTTAGAAAATTTAATTAAAAAAAGAATAAAATAGCTCATATACACATATAAGAAAGCACCTGAGTAGCAAAGAGAGATGATTTTTTTAAACAGCCATTGCTATTTTAGAGCCATTGGGTCTCACTGGACCATTGGTTGTTCTCATTGAGGAGTTTCCTTCAATTAATGAGAATAGGCACCCTCTCATATTTTAGAATTTTAGCGTTTCTTGGGCAGTTAACTTCTCCAGGATCTCACCAACAACATAAGGCAGGACTTAAAACCTGATCTTCCTAACTCTCAGACCAGTTCCCAATTGAACAATTCTGCTATTTCTGTAAAATATACTCTGTAGTTGGAGGCACTATTAGCTGGTTGAATTGAGTGCAAAGCTAGCTTGCAAGATCTATGAAAAGCTATAAATCAAATTCAAAGAGAGGGATTAAATTACTTAAGAAATGTTAACAATGAATTCAGGTAACCAAGAGAAATGAGTGTGAAGATAAAAAATAAATCAAGCTGTGATTTTTAGTTCTAATCCTATGAATGTCCTCATTGGGATGTGTCTGTGTGTGTGCATGTGCGTGCGTGCGTGTGTGTGTGTGTGTGTGTGTGTGTGTGTGTATGTGTGTGTTTGTGTTTTAAGCATGGGCTCTAGATGGTTTAAATAACTGCATTTTATATTCCCATTCTATGTCATCCTGAGAGAATCTTACACAAAAGTCCACCAACAATCACAATGGTAGCACATAATTTTTTTCTCCCTTTCAATGCCAGATGTAGTTTTTCTATCTACTAGATTCATTTTCCAACCTCCCATTCAGAAAAGAATTCCCAATAATCTTGCCAACAACTTCACAACTCTATAATTTCTCCTTCAATAACCATTTTAATTCCAAAATTTTAGGGTCTATTTCAGTCCTCAGTCTTCAACATTTCTCTTTGATATTTATCACTATTAACTGCATCCTCTTCCTTGAGGCTCTATTCCCCCTTTTTGCCTTCCTATCATTACTGTACACACCTCCTTCACCTACTCATCCTGTTAATCTTTATGCATCTCATCATTGCCTTCTGAGGATAATTATTTTAATTCTTCAGATATCCTGTTTCATGACTCACTGCCACTAGTAGATTATCAGTTTTAAGAAGATAGGCCTTTGTTTCTGAGAAAAGTTCAGGATCTTTAAAGAAACTTCTCAATTTCTTGAAGACAATCAAGCTTTCCTATTCTCCTTGTTCTGTTCAATTCTGAGCCCAATTTTGCTGGTTCATTTAATACTGTCTGTCTCAAGCATACATATTAACAGAAAAACTCTATAGATTACTCATCCAGTTAGTTATAGATTATAATCTAGGCAACAGTTAGGCCTTTTAAAATGTAAACTTCTTTTCCTTCCTTAATGGAATATACCAGGGCCCTGGGGCCAAACACCTGTAGAATGAAACAAATTGGCCAGAAGAGTCAAAGGGGAAGATCAAGTCCATCAGATGGGTTCCTCAAGGCAAGAATGGGAGGGAAAGGTAGGTTTCCTGGGGTGGGGTGGGGGGGCGGGAAGAAGAGGGAAGAAATGGGCTTTGCCAAGAAGTTCCACTGAAGCAGGCAAAATAGACCACTGCGAGAGAATAGAAGAAGGTCAGAGAGCACAGAGGGACCTAAACTGCAGGGCTAACAAGACATCAAAATATCTCTTTCTTCATCCTGTAAAATGATTAAAAATCAGAAGAATAAAGTAGTTGTGATGGCAACATCTATAGCAAAGATGGAAGAAGGAACGAAGATTGGGAATTTCAATTTCCTGGACCTCAGGCAACTCCGTTGGGATAAGGGGGGGCTCTAGGCATATTAGGGTATGCCAATACCCACCTAGTAAACTCATAAAATACCTAAGGTGAACACTTGCTGAAGATAGGTCTCTTTGTTTTATGTCTTACCCAAATATTATAATCACACTTTTCTGTGTGAGTCTTTCAGGGTATCTTAGATAATTTTGATGTATGCAATGGAAATAATGTATTAGAAAAAAATAACTATCTACAGATATCTGAAGAATCTTCATGTGGAAGAAGAATTAGGCTTTTCTTGCTTGAAAAATAAGGGAAGGAAAGGAAACTTCATGGGAAAAGATTTTAATTTAATATAAGGAAAAATTTCATAATAATATAAGCTGCCCTAAAATGCTTCTTATCACTGGATGTCTTCAAATATTGTCTGGATGACCTTTTTTAATGGAAATGTTTTACTCCAGACAGAAGTTGGACTACATGATTTTTGAGTTCTCTTCTATTTCTGTCATTCTATGTGACTTATCATTGACTAATACTGATCTGGAAGAAGTGTTAAATCCAGAGATTAATTTTCTCAATGAGCAAGGAGTTTCCAGTGAACAAACCTTGATGATCTGCTAGAAATAAATGATGGCCTTTCACTGACCCCCAGAAATAAGTCCTAGCCTAAACAAAGCACTATACTATTGCCTTGCCCAAAATACTGAATTTGAACTTAAGCACGCCTTACTTTAACTAATATTAGGAAGCCTAAAGCTCAGAATAAAGAAAGATTGTCTCAGTGGCAATGAACCAAAGCCAAGATCCCGAAGAGCACCCAAACCAGAAATGCCTTGTTAGCAGTTTGAAATGAACTGTTGCTAATGGCAGCTTTATAACCAAAAATTCTGAAGCTTCTCCAAGCCTATCAACATTCATAAACATAAAATACAACTGATCACACTAGAAAAAATATTATAGACATAAAATGTTATATCACATTATTGTAAACAATATGACCTCAGCAATTTCATACATTCATTTAACAAACATTTATTAAGCTCTTACTATGTCTTTGTAATCCAAGGTGCATACTTTGATGTAATCAATCAAGTGTCAGAGCTTAGGGAGAGGGTGTTACCATAAAGTCATGTTTTTCTGGTAGAACAGGGTGCCAGTGAGTTCATATTCTGTGCATTTGGTCAAGAGGAATATGCCCTTTGACTTGACTTCCTTATTCCCTTTTGACTCTTTTGTATCAAGCCAAAGCTTAAAGATTTTTCCTTCCAAGTTCAGTGATAAAGTTATCAGTAAAGGATTTCTATTCTTAAAATATCAGAAAGGACATAACTTTCCTCAGGGACTTTTCTCTCCTCAGTTTTGTTGATGGAGGAAGGGCAACAACAATTTAAGTAAGCAACTTAATATATGCCAGAATCTTTGCAAATATTATCTCACAACCCTGAGAAGTAGGTGCTAATATTTGTTCCACTATATAATTGAAAAAATGGGGAGTTTGAGTCAAATGACTTGCCCAGGGTCATACAAGTAGCAAGTTCTGACAGTAGATTTGAACACAGGTCTTTCTTACTCTTCCCTCCTTGTTGTGGCAGAGGAGCTTGTGAGGCTCAAAGAAATTATTAGCTATGATATTCAAGATTAAGCAAAATGTACAGGTCACAGTGGAGAAAAGATGATCCATCAGAGAAGGAAATGGCATACCACTTCAACACCTTTCCCAAGAAAACTCCATGGACAGTACTGAAATTATAAAAGATATGCCACCAGGAGATGAGCTTCTTAGGTCAGAAGATGTTCAACACATTACAGGGAAGAGTGAAGAACATGAATTAGCTGGGTCAAAGCTGAAAGAAAGCTCAGCTATGGATGTGTCTGATGATGAAAGAAAAGTCCAGTGTAACAAAGTTCAATATTATATAGGAAGCTAGAATGTAAATTCTTTGAATCAAGGTGAGCTGGATCTGGTCAAACAGGAGACTGGGTGTCAGTGAATTTAAATGAATAGGAATAGTGAATTTAATTCAGGTGAGCATTCCATATTCTACTGTGGGCAAAGCTCTCTTAGAAGAAATAGAGTAGCCTTCATAGTCAATAAAAGGATGAGAAAAGCAATACTGGGCACAATCTAAAAAATGACAGAATGAAATCTGTTTGAATCTAAGGCAAACCATTCAACATGACAGTAATACAAGTCTCTGCTCAACCACTGCTCCTGAAAAGACCAAAGTGCTCAAATCTTTGAAGACCCATGACATCCTCTAGAAATAAAATCAAAAAAAGATAGCACATTCATCACACAGGATTGGAATGCTAAAGTGGGAAATCAAAATATAATTGTAATAATGGACAAGTTTGACCTTGGAGCATAAAATGAAGCAGGGCAGAGACTAATAGGGTTTTGTCAAAATAACACATTGGTGATAGCAAACATTCTTTTTGCTCAAAAGGCAATTCTGCACATGAACATCACTGGATGATAATGCTGAAATCAGATTAATTATATATTTTGCAGCCAAAAGTGTTAAGTTCTATAAACTCAGTTAAAACAAGACCTGGCACTGACTTTGGCTCAGATAATAAATTTCTTATTGAAAAATTTAGACTTAAATGGAATAGGGAATCAGACCATATAAGCATGACCTAAATAATATTCCTTATGAATATGAAGTGCAAGTAATGAATAGATTTAAAAGATTAGATCTGGTAGAGTGGTTGAAGAACTATGAAGAGAAATTCATTGAAGGATCGCATAGAAGGAAGCAACAAAAAAAAAATCCCAAAGACAAAGAGCAAGAAAGAAAAATGGCTGTCTGGTGAGGCTTTACAAATAGCTGGGGAAAGAAGGAAAGTGAAAAGGAAAGGAAAAAAGGAAAGATATACCAAGAATGTATGCAGAATTCCAAAAGAAAGCAAAGAGAGAGGTTTCCTTAAATGAGCAATGTAAAGACATAGAAGAAAACAACAGAATGAGAAAAAAAGCAATCTTTTCAAGAAAAATTAGAGCTATCAAGGGAACGTTTCATGCCAAAATTAGCATGATTAAAAAAAATAGGATTTTAATAGAAGCAGAAAAGACTAAGAAGAGATGGCCAAAAATATACCAAAGAACATATAAGAAAAAGCTTAACATCATTGATAACCAGAATGGTGTGGTTACTGGTCTAGAAATAGATATCCTAGAGAAAAAAGTCAAGTGGGCCTTAAAAAACATTGCTAAAAATAAGGTTCATGGAGGTGAAAGAATTCTAGCTGAACTATCTAAAATCCTAAAAGACGCTGCTGCTAAATCACATTCAATGTACCAGCAAATTTGGAAACCTCAATAGAGGCCACTGGAATGGAAAAGATCAGTTTATGTCTAAATTATGAAGAAGGGAAATGCCAAAGAATGTTCAAATTGCTGAATAATTACATTCATTTCATATTGTAAGCAAGGTTATTCTTAAGAATCTATAAGCTAGGTTTCAGCAATATATGAACTGGGAACTACCAGAATTGCAAACTAGCTTTCAAAGAAGCAGAGGAACTAGAGACCAACATTCACAGGGCTATGGAGAAAGCAAAGGAGTTCCAGAAAAACAGCTACTTCTGCTTCATTGTCTATACTAAAGCCTCTGTCTCTGTGGATTACAATAATATGTGGCAAGTTTTCAAATGGGAGCCTTGTCTCCAGAAGAACCTGGGGCAAGAAGCAACAATTAGAATCAAACATGGAATAACTGACTGGTTTAAGACTGGGAAAGGAGTACAACAAAGTTGTATATTGTCACCTTATTTTAGATACATGAAAATGCCAAACTGGATGAATCAAAAACTGAGATAAAGGTTGGCAGGAGAAATATCAATAATCTCAGATATACAGATGACATCACTCTGATGACAGAAAGTGAAGAATTAAGAAACTTCTTGAAGATAGGGAAAGAAGAGAGTGTAACATAACAGAAGCATAATTTTGAAGCATAACAGAAAAAAAAATAAAAACCTAAGATCATAGCACCTGGTTCTATCATTTTCTAGAAACATAGGGAGAGAAATGCAAGAATTATTATATTTTATGTTCATGATCTCAAAGATCACTGCAGATAGCAACTTACAGTCATTAAATTAAATGACCCTTGCTCCTTGGAAGGAAAACTATGGCAAATCTAGGCAGCACACTAAAAAGTATAGACATCATCTTACTGAGAAAGGTCCATTTAGTGAAAGCTATGGTTTTTCCAGTAGTAATATATGGATCTGAAAGTAGATAAGGAAAACAGAACACCACATAATCAATGTTTTTGAATTGTGGTGCTAGAGACTTTTGAGAAATTCTTGAAGAGCAAGGAGATCAAATTAGTCGATATTTTGAAAAAGTAATTGAGTATTTGTTGGAAAGACAAATATTGAAGCTGAAGCTTAAGTACTTGAGCTATATAAGGAGAAAATGGGACTCATAGGGAAGAAACCCTGATGTGGGAAAGATTGAAGGCAAAATGAGAAGAGGGTGGCAGAGGATGAGATAGATAGCATCAAGGAAGCAATAAATATGATTTTACCTTAGACAGAGGTAGGGAGACAGTGGAAGATAAAAGAATCTGGCATGCTCTTGTCTATGGGGTCACAAAGAGTCAGGCATGATAGAATTACTAATCAACAACAAATTCCTTACTTTACACTCAGAGCTTTATCCTTAACACTACCGAGGTGCCACCTTAGCTATGGTGTTTAGAATCCAGATGTATATGCTAATGATAACAGCACAGAAATACTCTTTGGAGTTTAACAGAGAAAAGTCATGAAGTTTTCCTTGATTACAGCAGGCAACTGAATAACTCTGTTTAAGAATTTATTATTATTCACTCTATCAAATCCACAAAGTTAAAACTACTTTCTACATGAGGCCCTTCCTTATCCCAGAGGTTAGAATCTTCCCCTTAAAATTATCTTATATTTATTTAACATTATACTTTGAATACATTTATACAACTATGAGTTATCTCCCTGTTAATGTAAGGTCTTGGAAAATAGGGACTGCTGTTTGCCTTGATTTTGGGGATTTGATTTTTTTATTTTGTCTCCCCTTAGACTAGTATAACAGTTACTTATGGTATATACTTAATAATACTTGATCAGCTGACTACTCTTCCAAAATGTGTTTATTACCTTTTTTTTTCTTTTGGTTCCTATTTTCCAATTAACTGAATCTTTCCTGAGTGCCTCTTTTTTTGTGCACCAACTCAGTCTTACATTAGATAGAGGAATTAGCTCTGAAGAGTTCAAAATACTTTGAGAAAAGACTTCTTGAAAATGTAGCCTGTAGACCCAACCTAGTGGAAAAGAGTTTGAAATTATACTAGAAACAACAGTGAACTTTACATAATCTTTGAAAAGGAAGGTTCCAAAAATGTCAGAATATAACATTTTTGAGGTAACAAAGAAATGGAAACAAAAAAGATATCTATCAATTGTTAAAGAGTACAACTTAAAGCATATGACTGAAATAAAATATCACGAGAAATGGTAAATATAAAGAATTCATGGAATCTTGTGAATCTTATAAAGTGACTCCTTGCATGACTTAATATAAATTGAGATAGGCAGAGTCAAGAGAGCAATGAATATACTGATCACAATAACATGACTGACAACAATGGTGGAAGACATCAGAATTCTGATCAAGCCAGTGAACAACTTTGACTTCAAAAAACTGATAATGAAATATATCTTTCTCTTTAAGCAAAAAGTAAGAGATTTTGGTATGGAATGTTTCATATATTGTCAGACTTAAACTTTATTAAAAGAAAGGGGATAAAAGAGCAATTTAGAAATGAAAGTGATATTTTGAAAAATCAATAATGCATTAGGGAAAATTGTAACCTCTAACAGTTTTGTCCTTTATTTCCAGCACACAGCTACTGTCAGAGTATCAGTTAATCCATTCAATTATGTCCTGGATTTTTCTTTAAAAAAATTAAGCCCATCAAGTTTTTCCAATGCAAAAATTGTTTACTTAACTAAAAGTTCTTAAGCAGAAATCAAATGACTGAGTTCACAAGATTGCACCACACTGTGACACACTAAATTTTCAAGTTCAGAAAGTGCATAAGTTTCAAAAAGAATAACTCAGGCTTTTATTTGGAAACCCCCTTTTTAAATCACTTTAATTCAATTTTGTAACACAGGGCGTAACCCAGCACAATAGATGGAAAGCAAGGTGTTTTGATGCCAGTTCCACAGATTTTGGCATGCATGAAGGGGAAGGAAGCAAACAAAGACAGAAAGGAGAGGGGGAGTGATTGGTAGCTAGAAAAAAAAAGAGAAAGGAAGAAAAGACCTCTCAGTCAGATAGCCTCAAACATAGAAATTAATTTTCATGGTAGGAAGGATCAAAGATTATGAGATCACTTCTTCTTAGGGAAATGGAATTTGGAGTTCAAAAGAAGAAAGTTTTACAATAACAGAATGTATAGTACAGATAATTGTAGTCACACAGCAAACATGTATTGAACATTCATAAAAACAGAATATTGTGAGGAGAGACAAAGAAATAAAAAGCCTGTCCTCCAATATGGAAGACAAATCCGAAGAGAAATGAGTAACACCAAAATAAGTAACATTGAATATATAGAACAAACTCAGTAAAGGATTCAATTCAACCAAACCAACATTTATAAAGGTGACTCCTATAGGCAAGGTACCATACCAGGCTCTAGAGATACAATGAGTTTAAATTTTCTTAGAGTTGTATCAACTTGAACAGGAATAAGCAAAAAAAAAGGATACTTAAAGGAGAAGATTCATTGACAACTGGGGAAACTGGATCATGGAATACTTACCAAACCTGTGGTACCTGAAACAAGCCTTTCAGAAAGCTGAGGATTCTGACAATAAGAGACAGAAGCAATAAACATTATAGGATGACATGGAGTCAGAAAAAAATGCATAAGGTCAGAAGATGTTATACCAAGTTCATAGAAAAACCAATAGTCTAGTTGGGTTGAAACATGACCTAGAGGCAACAGAAAGCCAATTGGTGAATGATTTTGAAGAGTACAGGTTGTCATTTTTCTATGAAGTGTACTCAGATTGCTTTGTGGAAGATAAAATGGAAAGAGGAGAAACTAATTGGGGAAGGACAAAAATATCTTGGAAATGTGCCTAATGGATTAATGTAGACCAAGTGGTGTGAAGGTTCTCATGGAACTAACCAAATTTTGCTGAAAGAAAGATTCATAAGTTGGAAATTATTCTAAAACCTTATAGCAACCATCTTTATATCCAACCTATCTCCCATACATTGTGCAATATGTTTTCCTTTTCTTTTTTGCCCTTATTCAACTTCTTATACAAGTAAAAATCATCAATAAAATCGTTGAAAAACAGGAAGAAGGAGCAAAGGATGCAGCAGAACATCAATAATCTACCAACTATATAATTTGTCTCCAAAACATCACATCTGAATATTAGAGCTGGAAGATATCATCTAACCACCTCATTTGACAGGAGGAAAACAATTCAGAGTTAGAGATATTAAGTGATTTGACCAATTTCACACAACTAAGCTAGGAATCTCTACATTAGTCTAAAACTCAAATTTCTTCACGCCCAATACAATGATCTTTCTTTTACATCATGTTGCCTCCTACACCCCTTCCCCCTCCCCTTGTCAAATCTCTCAACTTTAGCAAATTTTAATGGTGTTTGTCCCTAAAAGAAAAACAAAACAAAACAAAACAAAAAACTTGAGCATGTTCGAAGAATCTAAAAGAAATGTTGTGAATAACTAGGCAGTTGACTGCAATAACTCCCTTTTGATATTTGTATGGTCTAAATATTTAAGTGAATTTAAAATATTTCAAGGAAATACTGATTTCACTTTAAAAAATATCAAGCAAACAACACTTTAGTAAGAATAGTTGTTTAAAGAAATCTAGGCTGATGTCAAGGAAAGTAAAATGTAGATTCTGTTCACTCATATGGATATACAAAAATACCAAAAATTACACTTCCACAGACATAACAAAACCAGCTATTCAAATACTTGAAAAATAAAGTGTGTATCCATCACTGAAGAATGGCCGAACAAATTGTGGAATTTTGATATAATGGAATACTGTATCCTAAGAAACAGCTAATAGGGGGAATTTGGAGAAACCTGGAAAGATTTGTATCAACTGATGATGAATGAGGAAAACAGAATAAAAAAAATAGATACAATTATTACAGTAATGTAAATAAAACAAGCAAGGCAATTGAAATCACAATGACCAATAATCACCCCTCCAAAAAAACAAGTGATAACACATATTTCTCTTGGGAAAGATGCAGGAACAACAATTAGGTCAGTATGGCTAAACCAGAGTAACCAGAGGGGAGTAATGTGAAAGAAGACTGGAAAGGTCAGAAGAACAAGGTTGTGAAAAGTTTTAAATGTCAAAGGAATTTATATTTGAAGTTATAGGGAACAATTAAACTTTACTGGGTATGGGGGTGGAGATGATCTGGCCAGATCTACTGTTTAAGAAAACCACTTTGCCAATCGAGTAGGGAGAAACTTGAGGCGAGGGAGATCAATCAGAAGGTTACTGCAATAGTCCATACAAAAGATGATGAGCTCTGAACTAGTGGGATGGTTTTATGAGTGAAGAGGAGATATATATGGAAGAAGCTTTGAAGGTAGAAATGATAAGAATTGGCTACTACTGATCAGATACAAGGGATGATTGAGAGTGAGAAGTAGGAGATGACACAAAAGTTGTGAATCTAGGTGACTAGTAGTGCTCTTGACAATAATAAGGAAGTTTGACAGAGAGATGGGTTTAGACAATGTTGTTTTTGAGATGCCCATGGGCTATCCAGTTTGAAATGTATAATAAACAAGAGGTGATATCTCTCCCATTAGAAAGTACTCTGAAGGCAGGAGAATGTGCTTTTTCCCCTATTCTTACATCCCTAGAACTTAGTAGAGTGTCACAATGGAAGCACTTTATAAATGCTTGGTGACTTTATTTGGGATTGAACCTTAAGGAGAGATTAAGGCTGAATGGATAAATTTGGAAATCACCAGTTTAGAGATAACAATTTAACCCACTGAGAGTTAATGAGATTGTTAAATAAGATGATGATAGTGATGATGTTTGTCCTTCATTTTTGAAGAAGATCAGGGAAGTAATGCCATGGCAAGTATGTGAATTGGATTTGAGTGCTATGCTAAGTCACAGCCTCACTTTCTCCTCCAGAGTCCTCTGGGTTCATCCATCCAGATATGAATCAAGATGATGGAGATAGCCACTAAGTGACATAGTATACTCATAAAAAGGAGAGGACACTTTGGGAATGTTCATTAGATGACATGGATAAAAATTCAGCAAAGGCAGCTGAGAAGGATCATTTATTGATTAAGGAATGGTTCTTATTTTTACAAATATGACTCATTTTCCTATATATTTGAGAAATGAAGTCTTTACCAGAGAAACTTACTATAAAAACATAAACAGCAGTTAAATAACTTACTCAGGATCACACAGCTATTAAATGTCAAAGGGTGATTTTGAACTCAGGTCTTTTTGTCCAGGACCAGTCCACTGTGTTACCTAGCTGTCTCTAACTAGTAAACTAACTAGGTTCTAAATGACAGAGGACATTTCCTAGAAATAAAGCTCCTGAGCTTCAGTGTGTGAATTCTATTATCTATTTTGGCTACTCAGAGGCATTTCCTCCACCTTTTTCTTATTTCTTATTTCTTGGGGGTTTCAGCCCTGTTGAGGATAGGTAAAGTTGACTGATAAGTAACATCCACACAGGTCTGATCAGATGTAGGACTGCCTAAACTATCAATGTTTTTAAATTGAAAGTGACAGTAATAACTTAAATAAAATTTTTCCAAGAGACAATGTGATATGGCACAAAGAATTAAATCTGGCGGCTAGGTGGCGCAGTGGATAAAGCACCAGCCCTGGAGTCAGGAGTACTTGGGTTCAGATCCAGCCTCAGACACTTAATAATTACCTAGCTGTGTGGCCTTTGGCAAGCCACTTAACCCCATTGCCTTGCAAAAAAACTAAAAAATAAAAAAAATAAAAAAAATTAAATCTGGAGTGAGAAGATCTGGGTTTTAAAGACTAAAGGCAAAGACTTGTCTCAGTTCTCCCAAATTCCCCTCCAAACAACTTTTTTAAATGTCTCAAAATGGGGGCAGCTAGGTGGCTCAGTGGATAGAGCACTGGCCCTGGAGTCAGGAGGACCTGAGTTCAAATCTGAATTCAGACACTTAATAATTGCCTAGCTATGTGATCTTGGGCAAGTCACTTAACCCCATTGCCTTAAATAAAATTTAAAAAAATGTCTCAAAATGAATTCTGGAGCAGCAAAACAACAAAAAAGTGAAGTGAAACAATTTTCCAGCCCAAGACATTGTAAAAGGTTGATAGGAGTGATTATTAGTCTCATTGAGATGAGAGTAGAGCACAGATAGACCCTGGAAAACCAATAGTAGCCTTAGGGGAAATTGAATCAATAACTTGTCTTCTAGAGCTCTCAGCTACAGATGATAAAGGGACTGAACAAGTAGTCAGAAAGAGATTACCAGGGACCCTTTTCTGGCATTGAGTACAAGATTCTATTGCAATGCCCCATTCAAGGTTCTGGGTCACAGTCCTAGGCTAAGGATGAGTATTAGCACGCTAGAACCTGTGGCTGTTCATAATTCAGAGGCCCATGACCACATCTCTTCTCAGACCATATGGAAGAACTAAAAACTTATAGAATTCTTTAGAGGAAATTAAAACTTACAGACTCCCCCAAACTAGCTCTGAAAACTGTTGTACAAAAACCTGAAGCTTTGGGACAGTGTCCCTTCTGCCCCAGGAGCAGAATCCAACTTTAATATTAAGTTAAAAGTCAAGAAATAGATTAGAAAAATGAACACGAAAGTGAGAAAGAAGACCAAAACACAAACTCAAAGAAGACAAGGGGCAGCTAGGTGGCACAGTGGACAGAGCACTGGCCCTAGAGTCAGGAGTACTTGAGTTCAAATCCGGCCTCAGATACTTAATAATTACCTAGCTGCATGACCTTCCGCAAGTCACTTGACCCCACTGCCTTGCAAAAACTGAAAAAAAAAAGACAATAAAATCAAAATATCTACATACAAAGTGACATGGAAAAATATGAATTGGTCTCAGGCCCAAAATAATTCCTGAGTTTAAAAAGGATTTAAATATCAAATAAGAAAGAAAAAGGAAAAAAGGAATTAGTGGTACAAAAATAATGAAATAAGAATCAACAGCTTGGTAAAGCAGGTACAAAAAGTATTGAAAAAATAATAATACCTTAAAAAAAAGAAGAGATCAAATAGTAAAAGAAGCACAAAAACCACAGAAGAGAAGAATTCCTCAAAAAGCACAATTGGCCACATGGAAAAGGGGATACAAAAATTCAGTGAAGAAAAGAATTCCTTACAAAAATAGAATTGGTCAACAAGCCATTATTGAGCTCCCTAAGAAAAAATCTCCAGGGTCAGATGTATTCACAAGTGAATTCTCTTAAACATTTAAGGAATAACTGGTTCCAATTCTATATAAACTCTTTGTAAAAATAGGGGAAGATGGAACTCTGCCTAACTCTTTCTATGACACCCATATGGTGCTGATACTTAAACCAGGAAGAGTTAAAACAGAGAAAGAAAATTATAGACCTATCTCCCTGATGAATATAGATGCAAAAATCTTAAATAAAATCTTAGCAAAACAACTACAAGTTATCACTAGAATAATACATTTTATGACCAAGTAGTATTTACCCCAGGAATGCAGGGTTGGTTCAATATTAGGAAAACTGTCAGCATAATTAATGTATCAATAACAAACCTAGCAGAAATCATATGATTATATCAATAGATGCTGAAAAAGCTTTTGACAAAATATAGCACCCCATTCCTACTAAAAACCACTAGAGAGTGTAGGAATAAATGGATTCTTCCTTAGAATAATAGTCAGTAGCTATCTGAAACCATCAACAAGCATTGTTTGCAATGGGGATAGGCTAGAGGCATTCCCAATAAGAACAGGGGTGAAACAAGGGTGCCCATTATCACCACTACTATTCAATATTATGTTAGAAATGTTAGCTTCAACAATTAGAGAAGAAAAAGAAATTGAAGGAATTAGAATTGGGAAGGAAGAGACAAAAACACTCACTCTTTGCAGATAACATGATGGTATACCCAGAGAATACAAAAAAAAATCATCTAAAAAACTACTAGAAATAATTAGCAACTTTAGTAAATTCATAGAATATAAAATAAACCCTCATAAATCCTCAACATTTCTATATATGACTAACAGTATGTGGCAGAAAGAGCTAGAAAGAGAAATCCCCATTCAAAATAACTTCAGACAACATAAAATTCCTGGGAGTCTACCTGTCAAGGCAGACTCAGAAACATTTTGAAAGTAATTACAAAACACTTCTCACACAAATAAAATCAGATTTAAATAACTGGGCAAATATCAACTGCTCATGGATAGGCCAGGCTAATATAATAAAAATGACAATTCTACCAAAACTAAACTAGTTGTTTAGTGCCCTACCAATCAAAATTCCAATAAATTACTTTAATGGGTTAGAAAAAATTGTAAGTAAATTCATATGGAGAAATAAAAAGTCAAGAATCTTTAGGGATTTAATGAAAAAAATGCAAAAGAAGATGACTTAGCCCTACCAGATCTAAAATTATATTATAAAGCATTGGTCATCAAAACTGTCTGATACTGGCTAAAAGACAGAAATAGTGGATCATCAGAATAGACTAGGTACAATAGCAGGAATTGATTATAGTAATCTGCTGTTTGATAAACCCAAAGAGTCCAGCTATTGGGATAAAAACTCTCTCTTAATAAAAACTGTTGGGAAAATTGTAAGTTAGTATGGCAGAAACTTAGATTAGACCAACACCTCACACCCTATACCAAGATAAGATCAAAATGGATACAGGATTTAAACATAAAAAAAAATATTAGAAGCAAGCTAGGAAATCAAGGAATAGTTTACCTGTCAGATCTATGGAAAGGGAAGCAGTTTAGGACCAAGGAAGAGATGGAGAACATCATTAAAAATAAACTAGACAATTTTGACTACATTAAATTAAAAAGCTTTTGCACAGACAAAACCACTGTAACTAAAATCAAAAGAAATGTAGTAAACTGGGAAACAATTTTTACAACTAGTATTTCTGACAAAGGATTCATTTCTAAAATATACAGAGAACTGAGTCAAATTTTTAAAAAGACAAGCCATTCCCCAACTGATCAAAGGATATGCAAAAGCAATTTGCAGATGAGGAAATCAAAGTGATCCAAAGTCATATTACCCTAAATCACTAATTATTAGAGAAATGCAAATTAAAGCATCTCTGAGGTACCATCTCAACACCTCTCAGACTGACCAATATGATCAGAAAGGGCAATGTTGAAAGGGATGTGGGAAATCTGGGACACTAAGACATGGTTGGTGGATCTGTGAACTCATCCAACCTTTCTGGAGAACAATTTGGAATTATGCCCAAATGGCAACAAAAATGTGCATACTCTTTGATCCAGCAATACCACTACTGGGTCTATACCCTGAAGAGATTATGAAAAAGAGTAAAAACATCACTTGTACAAAAATATTCATTAGCAGCCCTGTTTGTGGTGGCAAAGAATTGGAAATTGAGTGAATGTCCTTCAATTGGGGAATGGCTTAGCAAACTGTGGTATACGTATGTCATGGAACATTATTGTTCTATTAGAAACCAGGAGGGATGGGAATTCAGGAAAGCCTGGAAGGATTTGCATGAACTGATGCTGAGTGAGATGAGCAGAACCAGAAAAACACTGTAAAAAAACCACTGAAAAACACTGCAACATGGGGGTGATGGTCAACCTTAATGGACTTACTCATTCCATCAGTGCAACAATCAGGCACAATTTTGGGGTATCTGTGATGGAGAATACCATCTGCATCCAGAGAAAGAACTGTGGAGTTTGAACAAAGACCAAAGACCATTACCTTTAATTTTTAAAAAGTTATCTTATTATGTAATGTTGCTATCTCTTATACTTTGTTTCTTCCTTAAGGATATGATTTCTCTAATCACATTCAACTGAGATCAATGTATGCCATAGAAACAATGTAAAGACTAACAGAATGCCTTCTGCGGCAGGGAGGGAAGCAAGAATGGGGGAGGGGAATTGTAAAACTCAAAATAAATAAAATCTTTCTTAAAAAATATAATTGGACAAATGGAAAAAGAGGTATACGCTGGAAGAAGGGGGATGGGAAAGGTAGAATGGGATAAATTTTCTCACTAAAAGAGGTATAAAAGAGCTTTTATAGTAGAGGGGAAGATGGGAAGGGTAGCAAACAAGGCTTGAACCTTATTCTCATTAGAATTAAGTCTAAGGAAATAATATATATACATACTCAGATGAGTGTAAAAATCTGTCTTACCCTATAAGGAAGTAGGAGGAAAAGGTGAAAAGAGGATGATGGGAAAGGTAACTGACAGAAAGGATGGTAGATTTGGGGAAAGCTGAAGTTAGAAACAAAACACTTTTGAGGAGAGACAGGATGAAAAAAGAGAGAAAGGAATAAATGGAAAAAATTGAATGGAGTAATCATAACTGTGAAAAAATTTTCCAGTATCTCTGATAAAGGCTTTATTTCTCAAAGATATAGAGAACTGAGCCAAACTTTTGAAAATGTAAGTCATTCCCCAATTGATAGTCAAATTGTATGACAGGTAGTTTTCAGATGAAGAAATCAAAGCTATCTAAAGTCAAATGAAAAAATGCCCCAAATTACTATTGATTAGATAAATTCAAATTAAAACAATTTTGCAGAATGATTAATATGACAGAAAAAAAATTACAAATGTTGGAAGGGATGTGGGAAAATTGGGACACTACTAACACACTGGAGTTATGTACTGATCTAACCCATTCTGGAAGGCAATTTGAAATTTTGCCCAAAGGGGTATAAATTTGCGCATATCCTTTGACCCAGAAATATCACTAGTAGGTCTGAATCACAGAGATATTTTTTTAAAAGGGAAACAGACCAATATTTCCAAACATATTTAGAAAATGACTGAATAAGTTCTGGTTTATGATTGTTGGAATATTCTTATGTTATAAGAAGTGGAGGCAGGATGCTCTCACAAAAACCTGAAAGGACTTATATGAATTGATGAAAAGTGAAACGAATAGAATCAGTAGGGTACTATAGTATCGTCTGTAGTACAGTAACAGTAATATTGTTCAATGGCCAACTGTGAGTGATTTAGTTGTTTTCAGCAATACAATGAAAAATTCCATCTACCTCCAGAGAAAAAACTACTTGAGTCTGAAAGCAGTTCAAAGCATACTTAAAATTTTTTTCTTAGGTTGTTTTTTTTTAATTTTCCTTTATTTTTGGGGAGGTTGTTCCACAATTTAACTATTACAGATATATGTTTTCTATGACTGCACATGTATGACTGATATCAAATTGCTTGTCTTATCAAACGGGAGGGAGGGAGGGCAGGGAGTGAGGGAGAGAACTGGAATGCAAAAAAATTTTAATGAATACTGAAAATTATTTTTATATATAATTGGAAAAAATAAAATATATTTTTAAAAAGACCTAAATTTTAGTCAGAACTCTATTTAATTGGGTAGGTAAGTGACATAGTGGATAGAATGCTAGGCCTGGAATCAGGAAGACTTATCTTTGTGAGTTCAAATCTGTCCTCAGAGACCTTGGCCAATCACTTAACCCTTTTCATCTCAGTTTCTTCATCTGTAAAAATGAGCTAGAAAAGAAATACTACAATATATTTGCCCCCAAATCTTCAAATAGGGTCACAAAGAACAGGACATGACTAGACAACTGCTATTTAAACTGGCTGAATAATTTTCTTAGTCCCTTAAAACCAGTTTTCTTGTATGTAAAATAAGAAAAGAATATTTGCACTACCTACCTCAAAGGCCTGTTGGGAGGTGAAAATAAAATGAGATACACTTTATAAATTGTGAAACAGTATATAAATGTGATTTGTGATTTTTAATTTAAATGGTACCCTGAAAATGCAAGAAAAATGAGAAATATACCTGAAAATAATATTTAACACCAAAAATGATATTTAAAATGTATTTAGAAAGGAAAATATGGAAACAAATTTAAAGGTATATAGCTACAACTCTCTCTATGTAACTACAAAATATAAACAGGGCAGATCAAGTTGAAATATGTTCTAGATAATGCTGAGTACATGGTCTTTCACTCAAATCTGTAAATTGGCATCTAAGTTAGGACCTAAGAACTGATGTCGTACATAAGCCAAAGGTGAGATCACAGTATTCTGATTACCAGATAAGGCTGCAGGCTGTAGCATATTTATACCAATTAGAACATGCACTACATATAAAATAACTCAGGGTGATTTGACCATCATCCAAATAAATTTTATCTACACAAAGACCAACTCAAACTCCCATCACTGAATAGTCACACTATAAAGGTGAGTCAGTTCTCATTGGGAATGAGCTTGTATTTACATCATTAGCAAAGAGTCTGTACTTAGTTTCCTTTTTTTCTCTTGAGACAAAAAATAATATAATCCTATTACAGAACAACAATATATTATATTTGATAGCTCTTCACAATTTTCTAGGCAGTTTAATGAATTTCTGCCTATAATTGTCCTGTGAATAATTGATGATAATATCAATAACAACAATAGTCAATATTTACATAACACTTTTAAGATTTCCAAAGTGCTTCGCAAAAAATATCTCATTTTGTTCTCAACAACTCTGGGAAGTAGTCTGTCAGTCAATAAATATTTACTAAGTATCAACTATGTGCCAGAACTATGCTAAATTCTGTGGACACAAAGAAAGGCAAAAGACAGTTCCTGCCTTGGAGCTCACAATCTAAAAGGGGAAACAACATGTAAATAACTACATAAAAATAAACTTGATTTAAGATAAATAGAAAATTATCCACAAAAGGAAGGCACCAGAATTAAGAAGGATTAATAAAGGCTTCCTTTGCATGGGTAGGGAACCTTATTTCTACCAAAAATCAGTTGAATATTTTTAACATCATTCTCGGGCTATATTTAGTCAAACAAGTAATTCATCCTTAAAAAGCTTCCAGATTTATTGAATTTCAAACCCGCTTGTGGTCGTTATGGCAATGCCGGATCAAGATGACCTGCAGGGCCACAGATTCCCCAACCCTGCAAGAAGGTAGGTTCTATTATAAATCCTATTTTTACAAAGGAGATTCCTATTTTGTTCAGTCGTGTCCATTCTTTCACAACCTACATTTGGGGTTTTCTTAGCAAAGATACTGGAGTGGTTTGCCAGTTCCTCTAGTTCATTTACAGATGAAGAAACTCAGGCAAACAGGGTTAAGTGGCTTGCCCAGGGTTACACAATTAGTAAGTATCTAAGGTCAAATTTGAACTCAGGTCTTCCAGACTCCAACTCTAGTACTCTATTCACTGTACCAGATAGTACAAGCTTCTTGAATAACCATGGCAGGTTTTATTATTTCCATTTTAGAGGTTAAAGAAACAGAGACTTAGAGAAACAGATAAATGGCTCAACATCACAAAATTAATAAATTTCAAGGGGTATAATTATAAGAGAAATCTTATAACTTATGGTACAGAGCTTTTCCTAATAACAACAGTGCCAAATACCATGGGTTTTATGAAAAAAAAACTAAAATAGGTGACTAAAATCTTTTGTTAGAAACATACCACAACTATTGTTTTCATTTCTTCTGTTTTTGTTCACCTTAATTTTAGATGAAAAAAGATTGGTTAACAAAGTTCTATCTATTCTATTTTCAATATGACATTTTACTAGATGGCTCAGAGGATACAGTATTGGGCCATAAGTCAAGAAGACCTGAATTCAAATTTGATGTCAGACACTAGCTTTGTGACTTTGGGCAAATCACTTAACCTTCTCTTTCAATTTCTTCATCTGTAAAATGGTTGTAAGTAGTACTAGCTCACAGGGTTGCTTGGAGAGGATCAAATGTGATAATGTTTATCTATAAAGCGAGTTTTAAAGCATTATATAAATATTAAATTGTGGATGGTTATCATACACATCTGTAGGGTAGCTAGGTAGCTCAGTACATATAGCACTGAGCCTGGAGTCAGAAAGACTCAAATTCAAATCTAGTTTCTGATGGTTACTAGTTACGTGACCCTGGACAAGTCATTTAACCCTATTTGTCTCAGTTTCCTCATCTGTAAAAATGAGTTATAGGAGAAAATACCAAACTACTCCAGTGTCTTTGCTAAGAAAACCCCAAATGGGGTCACAAAGAGTTGGACAAAACTGAGATAATTAAACAGCATCACACATGTCTGCCTCATTTCTAGACTCCTTATTCTACACTTTCCTTCCCTTTTCTCCTCAGATTCTTGTGGTCCTCCAAATCTTTTTCTATTTAAAACTCTCTCTTGACCTTCCTATAGATTTTCTCCTTTCCCTTTGTGTTGAGACAGAGAAATGAGGAACAGATGGAAGGAAATTGAAGCAGAGAGTGAATTGATATGAAGAAGGTACTCATGTTTGAATTTTTTTCAGACTTTCTTTTTATTATAGGTCTGTAGTTATGAGATACTCTTAGGAGGGATGAATAACCTTTGTTTCTAATTTGAAATGTAGCTGGGAAAAAGGGTCCAAAAGGTTAAAACTTGAAGAATGGATGATGGGAAAGACCAAGTTCTTTAATGCCAAGATATGTCCCATTAGTCCAACCCTGTCTGACTCACCCCACGAAGACTTATGAGACATAGTATGACATTCACCTGTCTAATGTCTCATTACCTCAAAGATTGAATCTATAGACTTTCAAGCCATGAGGAATATATCATGAAACTACCTAAATAGTAAACAAATTGGAGATGTGCTAATGAGTGATAAATACTTGTTGACTAATTGACTAAGCTTGTTCTTTCCTTTCTTGGGAGCAAATTGTATTTAAAAAATGATCTTTTGGGAAACCCCTTCTTCAAAAAAAACAACCATATATACTACAGTAAACATTTATTAAGCACCTACTATATAAATAGCTCTATGCTAGGCACTAAGAGAAATTAAAATTTTTAAAAAAGACAGTGTTTGTTCTCTTGAAGCTTATAGTTGAATAGGTAGAAAGATACCAATAGAGATGGATATTAAATACAACATCACTTGATGAGGATTTTAGGGAACTACAGAATGACACCAATAGAGATGGATATTATATACAATATCATGATAAGAATTTGGGGGAACTACAGAATGAAGGGCTACATTAGGCTTCAAAAAGAAAGTCATTACTAAATAAGGTAAGGGGCATGAGATGGAGCAACAAAGGAAATCAGGAAAAATTTTATAGAGGAAGTGGTATTTTAAGTCATATTTAAAGGATCAGTAATAATTAAACAAGTAAAAAAAAGCACTCCCCCCCCATACTTAATATACCAAAAGAAAGGTAGCAATAATATAAAACATAATTTTTGATGTCATCCAAGTCCCTATGGATATCCAAAATTTAGTCAAAATTATTTGGTGGAGGGGGAAAGAGACAAGTCAGTTGAGTTGGGGGGTTGTTTTTGATCCAGATCTATGATTTCATTAGACTGTTGAGCTCCCCAAGAAGAAACTTTCTCTACTAGGACTGATTAATATCATCTGAAGTCTCTTTGCAGTTACTCTTTCCAGAAGTGGAGACAAGATGGTGGAGTAGCAGGAAGAAGTACAATAACCTGACTCCCACTTCTCCCCCTGACCCAACTCTTCCCAATAGATTTAAGGAAGTGCCTAGACCAATGATAATGCCTAGATACTTTTTTAGTCAACTAAGTACTTTTTGTGTTCAGATATTCCATGATCCCAAATGTTTTTTCTTCTTGATCTCTTTTCCAGGTTGTTTTTTTACTATGAGATGTCTTCCATTTTCTTCTATTTTTTTGTCTTTTGATTTTGATTTGAACAATTGCAAGTTTGGGGGGGGAAGGTAGAACAAAATGGGGGAGTTGTCTAGTAACCTTGGTCTGGTTGCAACATATTATTGGAATATATTCATATATATTATAGAAAATCTTTCATGATATATCATGGATTTTTATGCAAAAGGAAAATGCTTTCTATTACAAAATTAAATTAAAAGTTAATTAAAATAATATGGAAATCTTGAATCAAAATTCTTGCTGTTTGTAGATTGGGACCTAGGAATGGGAAAGGAAAAATTAAAACACATCACCAATTCTAAGAGGATCTCAGAAAAAAAAGTTTGACCATACTTATCAGTAGGGCTCTTTTCAATAGACTGACTAGGGAAGCTGCAGCAGCAGCAGCAATACCCATAGTCAGTCCTCAATTCAAAGTCTTCATTTGGGATCTACTGACTCTGTTCCTTGTTTCTCTTGCGGCTCAGTCATACTCACATAAATTCCCACTTGCCTTAGACTCATTCTGCTCTCTTAGTTCTCACCTTCATGATAATACCTTCCTCTCTTCACCAAATGATCACCATAGCCCTTGTCTTCCCAAAGAATATCAAGATCAAAACTACTAGGATTCCTAGCAAGAACTAAAATCTCTACCCCATCCAGAGCAGCCCACGTGAGCCATGGTAACAATAGTAAAACTGTTATTGTCCCTATTTTATTGACAAGGAAACTTTGAAAACACAATATCCCCAAGCAATGGAACTTTGGTTCTCATAGATGTCTAGTCAGAGTGTAACTTTTATACATAGTTCAAGTGCCAAATGACTCACATGAAATACCTGTTCTTGAAAAACCACAAACTTCATATGAACAATCCCCTCAAATTTGTTTATCCAAGGAATACTTTTTTTTAAAAAATAAAAGCAACCAAAACAGAAAATCTAAAAATATTTTCTCAAGAAGGATACTCAGAAATTTTTATTTCAATAAAACCAGAAGGATGAGCAATCAAAATGATTGTCAAAATTATAATTGCATAAGTTATAGCTAAAGAGAGAAGGAGAAAACACTTCACCTAAACACACTACATGAAACAATGGTCAAATGAACAATGCAAACATTTGTTTTAACTTAATATATATTCATAAGAACATTAAAAATGCCAAATCATTAAAAAAAATCCAGATAGTTAATGATACATATTGCCCAAATAATTCTCATTTCTGTTTTAAGAATTTCTATAATGATAATAATAGTAATAATAATAATGACAACAATAATAATAATAATAGCTAGCATTTTTATGGTACCTACTAAATGCTACATAGGGATAGGAGAAAAGATTGCTCTTCCCTTAAAATATGTGTGATTTTGTTGATTAAATGAAAGTTCCACCAGCTAGGTGGCACTGGGCTTGGAATCAAAAAGACTCAACTTCTTGAATTCAGACATTTATTAGGTGTGACCCTGGGCAAGTCAATTAATCCTATCCCCTTAGTTTCCTCATCTGTAAAATGAGTTGAAGAAGGAAATGGCAAACTACTCTAGTATCTTTACCAAGATAACCCCGAAAAAGGTCACAAAGAGTTGGATATGACTGAGCAATAATAAATTGACTGAAGAAGCTCTCTCTTTCAACGAGGTCACTGGACATTTTAAGTACTTAATGTTAACTTTTAAAGGAGGTGGCTAGTTTTTATTTTTTATTTATTTTTTATTTTCTTTAGGTTTTTTTTTTGTAAGGCAAACGGGGTTAAGTGGCTTGCCCAAGGCCACACAGCTAGGTAATTATTAAGTGTCTGAGACTGGATTTGAACCCAGGTACTCCTGACTCCAAGGCCGGTGCTTTATCCACTACGCCACCTAGCTGCCCCAAGGTGGCTAGTTTTTAACAAAGCTTGATACCCTAATACATTAAATTGAATCTATGGTTCAGATTACCATATTGGAATTGGCACCAAATGGACATATCTGCTATAAAAATGGTAATAGGAATGATACAGTGGAAAGAGGGCAGACTTTGTAATAAGAAGACCAAAGTTCATATTCTAGCTTTGCCACTAACTCCGAGGCCTTGAAATAAATCAAAATCATCCTCCAATTTAAATTGACTTGACACTTGATACCTTGAATACTAGCTATTACTTCAGCAACCCAATGACAGTTCTTCTAGATATAGGAAATGAGAGAAGGCAGTTCCCCCCTGGCTTCAAAATGGTACTCAATTACTATAAAAGTCTCTCATATCTTAATTAAGATTACAGTTCACATTGGCAACTAGTGTATGAAATGGATGGTCATTTAAAAGACTGTTTCTTACAAACAAGAAAAAGAAATTATTGTTGTACAAAATTTGTCTTCTACTTTCTATTCTCCCTGCCCCATTATCACACTAGTTTAGGTTGCATTAATTTCACACCTGGGGTGTAAGGGCTGTTCAAGAGGCCTTAGTACCTCTGGTGTGAGGTCTTGCTAAGTCCTTTTCAGGACTGCTCACCCACTCATCCATCTTTGGTGTCCTCTTGATTCATTCAACTCTCACCCCTGACTTCAAGACACTGTAGCAGATGTGGTGGCCACATTCCAGTAAATCAAGGCTAAAGCAGTTTGAGGTCTTAAATCTGTTAGTGAATTAGGGGTTGATGTCTACCACAAGCATGTGAAGTCTCACCAGTAGAAAGGGTGGATGTGAACAATTTTTTCTATCAGCCATGAAAGCAATTCAAGCAGATGCTGTGAAGCTCTTAGAACTTGGACAGATGGACAGTCTTGTAAGACGCCAAGGTCATCTACATTACCATTTATTTTGACTTCTGACCTGCCATAGGACTTCAGTGATTCCGAAAGAGAGAATGAGGCTGGCAACCCTATGCAAATCTACCTCTGTTCAATTCACAATTAGTCTAGGCATCATCCATGATGTTGATCCTCTTCAAAATCAAAGAACAATCAACAACTTCTTTCCTGTTCAATTGCAATTACCTCCTGATGAGGTCATTTTCCCATTTCTATCTCATCTCCAGAGATAATGTATCCTCCACACCACCACCAAATTAATTTTCATGAAGCATGATACTCATATAGCATATGGTCTGGAGTTAGGCCTATTTTCTCCTTCCACTACTACATGCTAATGATCTTTAATTACAGAATACATTCCTTGGCAAGGCACTCAAGGCCCTCCATAAATTCACTTTCCAGAATTATTTTGAGTTATTCTTCTCCATATTATCCTATACCCTACTTTCTAGTCAGACTAAACCACTTGTCATCGTGTCTAACATACATCCCCCACTTACCACCTTTATGATTTTACTTACCTTACCTTCATCTTCTTCTCCCTCCCCACTGCCTGAAATGATACACATCCTTCAAATCTAGTTCTAATGACAACTCCTGCTTGAACTTTTTTCCTACTAAGCCTAAACAGAAGTTCTCTCTTCCTTCTACTAACTCCTATTTCCCCCTTTCTTCCATATATTCTCACCTTATTTTTGTCTGCCCTACAAGACTGTCTATGTTTATATTACTCATAGCAAACACTCAGTAATGTTTATTGCTCTAGACAGTGAGGAAACTAATCAATCTGTTTTAAAATGTTTATGCATTTGTATTCAAGAACACGGTTCAGGGGCAGCTAGGTGACGTAGTGGATAGAGCACCGGCCCTGGAGTCAGGAGTACCTGGGTTCAAATCCGGTCTCAGACACTTAATAATTACCTAGTTGTGTGGCCTTGGTCAAGCCACTTAACCCCGTTTGCCTTGCAAAAAAACCTAAAAAAACAAACAAAACAAAACAAAAGAATACTGTTTAAAATGAAATGTCTCTGTACCAACATTCTCCCTGCTCTTCCCAGAGCCTGGAATGTACTTCCTTCAAGGTTCAGTGTCTCCATCACCTCCTATATGAAGGCTTCCCTGATCTGTATGTCGCCCTCCCTCTTTGTCCTTCCCTCAACCCATATTGTCTTCCACAATAGAATGTAAGCTCCTAGAGGACAGGTAACATTTTCTTTTTATCTTTATATTCCTAGTGCCTAAAAAAGAGATCGTCACAAAGTAGGTACTTAATAAATACTTTTGGAATGATAACTAAATGCTTTCCAGCTTCCTAAAGCCCATTTTGAAGAAAGCTATCAGGTCCTTCTTACCCTTCCAATCTTCGCTTCTCTGGATTAAAAATCCCTAGTTCCTTCAACCTAGCCTCAAATCCTATAGACTTGAGCCCCTTCATAATTCTGGGACCTTCCTCTGAATACTCTAGACAGTTAATTTTTTCCTAAATGTCATTTCCAGAGCTGAGCACAATGTTCTAAATGTGATCTGACCAAGGTCAAATACAGTCAGATTGTTACTTCCTGATATCTAGAAGCTTTTGCTGACTTCATTTTTGTCTCTATCTCTAGCACAATCCCTGGCACATATATAGCAAGCACTTATTTAACAAATGCTTACTGATTTATTGGTTGATACAAAAAAATCACTGAACACTTCAAATTTCTATTTGTGCAGTATGGTGTAAATATCTCTATACCACCTCTTTGTTTTCACTTTGGCATCTACATAAAATAAAGAACAAAATATTACATGAATAAGAAATAACTTACATTTCCAGATGAGAAGATAGATATTTTTTCTACACTATCAAGGCTAATTATGTTAAAAATAAACTTTTAAAAATAAGCTTAATCTAAAGGGAAGAAGAGCATTTCTATACTTTAAATACTGTTGAAAGATGAGAAACTAAATACATTTTTAGACTGTTAATTTCCTTTGTAACATTAGGCAAGTTGCTTAACCCTCACTGAACTCAAATCTATAATCTGAAAAATGAGAATGGAAGCCAAGCTGATTTTTAAGAATCCTTCCAACTTTAAAAATTCCCTGATTCCATGAAATGTATTGGCTCAAAGTTCAGATGCTTCTAAATCAGATTGGTAAAAGACTAGAAGTTAGTTTGATTTGATTTGATGACCTCCACTAAAAATCTGCTCCTTAGTAGCATGGAAGTAGAGATATACTGATAAATGTTTAACAACCAGCTGGGGAAGGGTAGGAAGAAAAGGATGTACACAAGATGTACTATTTAGTTTAATAAGCATCATTTTCCCTATCACATTTTAAGTCTAGACAATCAATAAAACAATAAATCAAACCTCTATTTGTAGCATTTACAAATTTCCACAGTATAATACTCAAACAAAAGAATTTAAGAATCGGTTTTTGTGAGCCACCAAGAGCTGGTTCCTATATAACCCTATATGAAGATGTACTAGGGGCTGTCCAGTAGAGAACAAATAGGGCAGTCTGACCAAGCTTGGAAAGACTCCAAGTATAGGCCAATAATGACTATTATTCAAAGACCACCCTAAACTTCCCAAGATGGTTGGCAAGTACTGAATTTTTCCATCACTGCAACTCTCAAAGTCTATCTATTTAATTATGTTTGCAAAGAATTTACATCTCTTAAATTTTCTTTTTTTTTTTTTTTTGGTACTTCAGTGCTTTGTTTCTCTCATTAATTTTTCAAGTTTTTACAAAATGAATCATCTGTCCAATGTGGTTTGGTAAAGAAATTATATCATCATCTTTTGCAATACAAAGGCAACATATCGGTGGATGCTACTCCCTTGAAATGCAGGTGTGTCTAAATAGCTTGTTTGTAACTTGAACCTTCTACCCACAGTGACTTCACGGGTACCCGGCAGGCTGCCTTCTTTCAATGCCCACTGCTTTTGGCCTGCAGGGCTTATTGCTCTGGAGAACCTGCCCTTCCCTAACTATTACATGCATGATTGAAGACAGCTTGGAAGTCAACGTAACTGGTAAGAAATGATTCAGTGCTTAGAGCCTAAAGCCTGTATGGAATCTGCATGGAATTGTCATTTCCTTTTATATTTCCTTGATCACCTTTATTTAGTTCATCCTACTGAAGCATCAGTTCTTTTACATTCTATTGTGAGTCTGTCTCAGCATTGCTGATTTTTTCTTTTTTCTTTATGTATTTTAAAAAGATTAAGTATTATCTTTTATTTTTAATCTTTTTTTTTTAGGTTTTTGCAAGGCAAATGGGGTTAAGTGGCTTGCCCAAGACCACACAGCTAGGTAATTATTAAGTGTCTGAGACTGGATTTGAACTCAGGTACTCCTGACTCCAAGGCCGGTGCTCTATCCACTATGCCACCTAGCCACCCTATTTTTAATCTTTTAACAGTTCTACTAACATTTATACATTTTGTCTTTTGGTATTTTTGCAAATCTTGCAGCTTTAAGGTAAAACTTGAATTTTTATTGAAGTTTCATTATTAACGATTCTGGGTATTTTTCATATGATTATATTCATTTCTTCTAAAAATTATTTGGTCATATTGAAAGTAGACCTCTATTGATTATAATTTTTAATACCAAAGGAACTATACAGTGTTTGTCCATTTTTATTTTATAAGTGTAGCATTTCATTAACATGCTTAGCACAAAGCCAAGCTTAATAAATGCTTACTGACCGAGTTACATATATTGAATATCCTCCATATAAGAATATAGCACCTACTGGAGAACAAAACCTTATATCTTTAAATTTAGCAATACATCTTCTTAAGTCTGAGGTCAAATTATGATTACTAGAAACCAACTCTATCTTCTTCCTCCAAAATACAAAGATTTCTAAAATATCTTCTCTCTGAATTCTATGATTTGATGCCTCCTTTAAAATCCTATTCTAGGGGTGGCTAGGTGGCGCAGTGGATAGAGCACCGGCTCTGGAGTCAGGAGTACCTGAGTTCAAATCCAGCCTCAGACACTTAATAATTACCTAGCTGTGTGGCCTTGGGCAAGCCACTTAACCCCATTTGCCTTGCAAAAACCTAAAAAAAAAAAATCCTATTCTGATATTTTATTTTGGTGGGGAGGAGACCTTTGGCACTAAAGGCTATGCCAAAGACACAGAGATATCCTTCCATGACAAAAACAAACAAACAAACAAAGCATCCAACAACAACAAAACCTTAAATACAGTAGGATACAGTTGGATACTGCCTTGAATACAGTTGATTGCATATGTAGTCTATCTATGTAGCAGATTCAATAAAGTTGGTGAGGATAAAAAGTTTGGCTGCCAAGGGCTTCAACAAATCAACATTAAAATAAATTAAACTCCAACTATGCAAGTCCACAGTTCAGGTAAAAAGTAGTTCCCTCAAGGAGCTTTGCCATTCTCACCATTCTCTGGAAAAAAAAAGAAAAAAAAAAACTACAATCTAATACGTGGTTGCATTAGAGACACCTGGATGTCCTTTTGACAACTTAAGCTCCACATTTTTTAAATGGGAATCATTTCCATTCAGGTCCATCCCTCCTCTGAAATTCCCTATTTCTGTTCCTTCCAATCCCCAAGTTTCTCAACCTCAGAGTCACAACTTGATTCTTCTCTCCCGCCCCTTCATATCCAATTAGTTGCAAAATCTTGTTGCTTCTATCACTATATCCCTTGCATCAATTCCCTTTTTTCTACTCACACAACCTTTGCTCTGGTTCTGGCCCTCTTCCTCTATCCTTGGATCTTGGCATTAGCCTCCTAATTAGTCCAACTGAAGTTCCTGCTTTCAGTGTTTTCTTTTCCTGATCTATTACCTACACAGTCCTTAATCAATAGTCCTAAAAACAATGCCACTTGGACTCAAAAAATTCAAGGGCTTCCTCTTCTATCTAGAATAAAATACAAAATCTTAAACTTGGCACTTCAAGCTCTTCAAAATTAATCTTTTAATCAATTATGTGCCGGATCCTTTCTTAGACAAGTACAAAATAGACAAGTACAAAAACTGAATAATCCCTGCCCTTAAACAGTTTACATGCTTTTGGTGAAATGTTGGTCAATGTAACAAATTCAGAGATAAGTGAAGAAGGATATATGCAAATAAACAGTCAGTTGAATGTATTTATTATTAGAGGGACTCAGGAATGGCTTCCAGAAGGAGGCACATGAGTTGAGTATTGATGATAGCTAGGTGTTTTAAGAGGTAGAAATTAGGAGAGAGTACATTTCAGACAGAAATCTGTGAACCAAGGTCCCTGAAAAACTTTGGATTTACAGAAATTGAGTTTGATACTAGGGACTAACTCTGGACTGAGCTATTATCTTTATTTATGGGTCATAATTAATTTTTCAATTTTATTATATATCATTATATAATATTATCACATGACCCTTTTCCCATTCCTAGGTGATGCAGTGGATAGAGCGCTGGTCTTGGAGTCAAGACGACCAGAGTTCAAATCTGACCTCAGATACTTGATACTCACTAGTTATGTGACCTTGGGCAAGTCACTTACCTGATTGCCTCACATCCAGGGCCATCTCCAGCCTTCCTGATTCATATCTGGTCACTGGACCCAGATGGCTCTGGAGGAGAAAGTGAGTCTAATGACTTAACATGGCACCCCCTCACTCAAATCCAGTTCACTCTCTTGTCTTGGCATCACTTTCTCTGATGTCATGGTCTTCTTTGAGAATGAATGACAAACATCATCATCCATTCAGTCTCTGTCCTCTGTACTAACCTTTCAACTATTCTGTGACATCATTTCACCTCTCCCTGATGTGCCTTTGCAAAGACTGTCTCCTATGTCTAGAATGTACTCCCCCCTCAACTTTACCTGTTAGGATTCTTAGCCTCTTTCAAATTATACCTCTGGTACCATTTCCTATGAAGCCTTTGCTGATTCTACTACCCCTTCTCTTTACATCTTTAAATTACAATATATTTCCTCTATTTTGCATGTGTGTTTATTTATCTGTGAAAATATGGAACCCTGCTCATTAAAATATAAACTCCTTAAGGGTAGTGACCAGTTCATTTGGGTCTGCCTCTCCACTATCTGGTACAGAGCTTTGATGATAATAGGCATGAAATAAATTTGAATTAAATAAATAGAGAGATGCAAGCAAAGGTATGTTCAAGGGAGAAAAGACCATTCAAAAACAGGAAATCAGGGAAGGCTTTCCAGAGGAGCTTAGTGTTTCAGTTAGGATTTAAAAGATGAATTCATGGGCTAGGGGACAGAGTGCTCTGGACATAGGCAACTAAGATCCTTAGAGTCAGGATGACCTAAGTTCAAATCTAGCTTCTGTTTAATCTCTGACTCAGTTTCCTCATCAGCAAAGTGGGAATAATAATAGCACCTATGAAAGGGTTGTAGTAAGGATAAAAGTAGATCATAGTTCTAAAGCACTTAGCACAATGTTATATAAATGTTAGCAATTATTATTGTTATTAGGCAATAGCACAATCAAAAGTTGAGTTGGAAAGTGTACACCTTGTCATGTGTCCAAGGTCTAGAGTGAGAGACTTGTACAAGAGGTGTGAAAGACATGGTCTCTCAATGGTGTATGTGTAATAACTGGGTTAACATTTGTTCAAGACTATAATATGATGCCTCAAAGACATGTGGGAAAAGGCAGATTATTCTTGATTAAAAGGAAAGGAGGAGAAATAACCTAGGGGGGAGGGGTAAATGAAGAAAAACTTCATTGCAGATGTATTCTAATATATATTAATGACATTAGAATGAAGGGAAGTTACAAAAAAAAGTGGGTCACCAGGGATTGTGATGACTGATCAATATTTGGAAGAGAAACAATACAAAAATTGATGTATGTATCAGAAGTATGGGGCTTAAAGAATATAAAATCCCATTTCTAGAAAAGAAGTTGAAATTTAGGCTAGGAATCCAGAGCTTGTTCCTCATGAGTTTGAGGTCAAGTCATGCAAGTTTAATAAACTTCTAAGATAATACCAAATGTTCTGAGATCTTGGTGACAAGACAGAAGAGTGAGTCTAGGATGTAATTGCGTCCAATTTGGCCAGAGCTTAGAGAAGGTGAAGTAGAGGAGTATGAGATAAGGCTAGAAGGTCAGTTGGATTGTGGAAGGTTTCAAGTGTCTGACAAAATAAATTTAATTTTATTCAATAGGCAACAGGAAATCACTGGAAGATTGTGGGTCTAGAAGTGACATGATAGGAACTGTATAGAAGGAAGATAAAATCTGACAGCAGTAAGGGGAAATATTTTGAAAACAGGATGGAATGGAAGCCAGGAAATTCTGTAGGTAAACTTTTGCAAAAGTCAATTAGGTACTAATTAGGGATTATATTGATGTGTTGGCTCTGAGAAAAAAAGAGGAGAGATTAGATGGGATATTAAAGAGATAGAATCAGTAAGATTTGGTGACTATGGTAAAAGAAATTAATTTGAGGTAAGATTCAAAGATAATATTAAAATAATGAGTACATAAGACTGAGTGAATGGTATTGCTGCTGACAGAAACAGTGAAAACAAGAGGAATGAAATCATAAATTCAGTTTTTGACCTTGAATTTGTGATCCTAGTGGCACTTCAGGCAGAGATGTCTTATAGGCAATTAGAGAGGTGGGACTAGAATTTGCAACTGAAGTTAGACTGGGTGTGCAGATCTGGGAATTATGCACAAAGAGACAAGGTTGAAGCCATGAAAATGGATTCGACTGTTGGAATGGTGGTGGGGTAGAAGGATGATTATTTTTTTTGACCACAAGAACTTATTAAGCATGTGCTAGATAAAATGGCTCTTTCAAAGTTTCAAAGTAAAATGAATTAGTGAAAGTTTTTAGATTGCAAACAAGATTTTTCAGGCATAACTTTAACTCAACTTTTTTTTCTTCAGAATATAGTTTCCCTAGAGCTATGATTGAGTAATAAAGTAATTTTTCAATTTGTTGATGGTAATTTTTATAGACCTTTACAGTAACAAAGTTCTATACATATGGTGGAGGGGGTGGGTGGGAATGATCAGTGGAGTAACCTGATCAATTTTATAAGTTCCCCTAATTATTTTTATCTCCTTCATTATACCCTTTGTCTGGGAGCAGGAAAGCAATTATCTATAGAAAATGCTGGTATTCAAAGAGACAGATAGAAATGGAGACAAAGAGAGACAATATGAGAAATAGAAACTATATACATTTATTAAACATTTATATGTGTCAGGCAATTTACTAAGTTCTAGGGATGCAAATCAAACCAAACAAGACTGAAGCTGCCCTGAAGAAGTTTATATTATGGAAGAGATTCATAAAGAGGTACTAAAAAGTATCAGGAAAGGAAGAAGATACAAAGAAATTAAATCTCTTTTCAGGGACTAGATCTTCCCTAAATATATTTGGGTGTCAGGAGTGTCTTAAGAACCACTAATCTATATTTTACATACACACACACACACACACACACACACACACACAGACATAACTGACTGACTTATAAAAGAGACAGACCATTTGCAAACATTAAACTTGATGATTTGATTTGATGGGGAAATACAGAAGCTGCTAAATGAAAAATGAGAACTCCACAGGGTTTAACAGCAGGATGTTCATCCATTTCTAAGAAGGCAGCAGTTAATTCCACCAAAAGTAAAGTATAAGTGAAGTTTAGAGAAATACAGGACTCTTGGCTCAGTAAGAAGGGAGTTGAAATTCAGTTTTATGCACACAGTAACAAACCAAAATGCTTTTGTGGTGCTCTGAAGGCTATTTTGGGCAAAAACCTATGGTGCATCTCAAATATTCAGTATTAATACAACCACACTGATTAATGATCCAATCATTATCCCAGAGAGATGGGCTGAACACTTCTATAGTGTTCTTAACAGATCACCATCAATCATTACAGAAGCTATTGACCATCTGCCTCAAGTTGAAGCCAATCAGTCCCCAACTGAAGAGATTTTTGAATGCCATTAGGCTCCTTTCGAATGGCAAAGCACCTGGTGTTAGTTCTATTCCAGCTGAGATCTACAAGGGGGGGGGGGGGGTCTATGTCTCATCCAAAAGCTGACTGAGTCTCCCTCCACAGTTCAGAGTTCTATGACCTAGACAGCCCCAGCAAGGAACCTGGAGTCAGACAGAATGGCCCCTGGAAGCCACAGACCCCCACCCCAGGAAATAGTGACCTTTAAGGATGTGGCTGTGGACTTCACCCAGGATGAGTGGGGCCTCTTAGACTATCCTCAGAAGAATCTGTACAAGGAGGTCACACTGGAGAATGCCCAGAACCTGCTCTCCCTTGGACTTCTAGTCTCCAGGGAAGATGTGATCTCTTATTTTGAGCAAAGGGATATACCATGGATGCTGAAGCAGGAGAGCCTGAGGAACCATTGTCCAGAAGGAGAGATCAGACCTGAAATAAAGGAGACTCCAGCAGAGATAAGTCTTTCTGTGGAAGAAACTCAGAAGCAAAGATTCATGCATGATGACCCCTCTGACTTTACTGGGCCAGAAAAGCATGCTATATCTCAGAGAATCCACACCAGAGAGAAAACTTATGGATGTGTTCAATGTGGAAAAACTTTCTAAAAGAAATAGAGACTTGCTGAACATCAGAGAATTCACACTGGAGAGAAACCTTATGAATGTAGTCAGTGTGGGAAGACCTTCAGGTGTAGGTCCAGTCTTTGTAAACATCAGAGAATTTACACAAGAGAGAAACCTTATGGATGTGTTCAGTGTGCAAAGAATTTCTGACAGTTGGGCAGCTGGGTGGCGTAGTGGATAAAGCACTGGCCTTGGAGTCAGGAGTACCTGGGTTCAAATTGGACCTCAGACACTTAATAATTACCTAGCTGTGTGGCCTTGGGCAAGCCACTTAACCCCATTTGCCTTGCAAAAACCTAAAAAAAAATAATTTCTGACAGTGCAACAAATTTGCACTTTTTAAATTTAATCAGTGTGGAAAGACTCCATACTGGAAAGAGAAACATTATGAATGTAATCAATGTGGTAAGTCTTTGTGCAAAAGTCAAATCTCATTTCTCATCAGAGAATTCATACTAGATTTTTTTATCTGTAAGGCAGCTCAGTAGATAGAATACTTGACCTGAAGTTGGGAAGACCTGAGTTCAAATCCAACTTCAGACACTTCCTAGTTGTGTGACCCTGAGAAAATCAGGGTCTTAACCTCTAATTATCCAATAAAATGGATTCCTGGAGAAGAAAATGGCAAACTATACCACTATATGTGCCATGAAAACTAAATGGGATTAGGAAGGCATGGACATGACTGAAATACCTGAACAACGAAATAAGAATTCCTATCACATGAATGAGGAAAGACACTCAAATAAAGTTCAGAGACACAGAAAATTCACTCTGGATATACACTGTATATAGATTCAATGTGGGAGGCCTTCAGCCAGAGAACATCTCTGACTTTATATCAGAGGATTCATCCTGGAAAGAATGTGCTCCATGGGGATGGGCATTTCTTTAGAAGATGGAGGTCACTGTGAAGGGTTAAATTTTTTTTCTGAATGTAACAGAATGGTGAAATAAGGAAAAGGAATTGGTGCAAGTCAGCTAGGTTGCAAAATGGCAAAAGGCAGCATAAACAGCAGGATTGGGTGAGAGGATGTTCTTGAAAACAGAGTATCTTTAGAAGAAGAAAAAGGATTTCTGTGAATATTATGTCAACTAGGGAATAAATGTTTAGTGAAGTGAAGAAATTAGAGTTGTATTATTAAGGATTTAAAAATCGGGGCAGTTTTTGTTTGGTCATTAATTCTTCCCTTTTCCATAAATTAGACAGGTAAACTATTCCATGCTCCCCAATTTGTTTATGGTAATCACCTTTTAGTTCTAAATCATGTGCCCGTTTTGACCTTATCTTGGTATATGATGTAAGATGTTGGATTTTACCTAGTTTGTGTCATGCTATTGTACCTGCAGTCTTTAATCAAAAAATGAGTTTTTAATCCAATAATGTCCCAAAAGCTGAATTTTGGGGGTTTATCTAGATTGCTATTTCATTTACTACATTGTATTGTGTATCAAATCTATTCTACTGATTCACAACTGTATTTCTTAGCCAGTACTAGATACCTTTATAATGATCACTTTTTAATACAATACAATCTAATTACAATTTAATACAAAAAAAAGCTGACTGAAATTTTTCAGGTTATATGGCAAGAAGAGGCTATCCCCCAAGAATTCAAGGATGCCTCCTTCATCCATCTCTATAAAGGTAAAAGGAATAGATTATCCTGTGACAATCACAGGGATATTTCTCTTTTAGTCAGTGCTGGTAAGGTTCTTGTCAGAATTCTTTTCAATAGACTGATCCTTCATCTGAAAATTGGTCACCTACCTGAGAGCCAGTGTGACTTCAGAAAAGGTTAAGGAACAGTCAACATGGTGTTTGCTATCTGACAACTCCAGGAGAAATGCCAGGAACACAGCAGAGGGCTGATTACATTTGTAGATCTTACCAAAGACTTTGATATTGTCAGTTATGAGGGCTTATGGAAAATTATGTCAAAATGTGGTTGCCTGGAGAAGTTCACCAGTTTTGTACATCAGTTCCATGATGGTATGTATGCCCAGGTTCTGGATGGTAGATGATGCTCTCTAGATTTCCTAGTCCCCAGTGGAGCAAAACAAGAATGTGTCCTTGCTCCCATGCTTTTTGGCATGCTGTTTTCAGACATATTATCAAATGCCTTCACTGAGGATGAACATGGCCTCAATGTCAGCTACCATACTGATGGCAAATTCTTCAATTTGAAAATACTACAAGCCAAGACTAAAGTAGAGTGTTGGTGCATGATCTTCAGTTTGCAGATAGTTGTACCTCAATGCAACCTCTGAAGCAGAGAAGCAATAATGTATGGATTGATTTTCTGCTGCTTAATGCTAATTTCGATCTAATAGCTAACACCAAGAAAACACAGGTGCACCAAACCATCCATATGTGGAACCATCAATTACAGCAAATGGAGAAATTTTGAGTACTATGGACAAGTTCACTTTCCTTGGCAGTGTCCTTTTCAGGGAGGTACAAATTGACAATGAGTTTTACATATACATTGCCAGAGCTAGCTCAGTATTTGGGAGGCTCCAAAAGAAAGTATGGAAGAGGGTGGTTAGGTGGCACAGTGGATAGAGCACTGGCCCTGGAGTCAGGAGTACCTGGGTTCAAATCTTGCCTCAGACACTTGGGAATTACCTAGCTATGTAGCCTTGGTCAAGCCACAACCCCATTTGCCTTGCAAAAACCTAAAAAAAAAAAGTATGGAAGAGAAGAGAAATTAGATTAACTACCAAACTGAGGATCTACAGAGCCATTTTGCAGATCTCATTGCTGTATGCCTGTGAAACCTGGACAGTCTAACAGCACCATGCCAGGAAATTGAATCGCTTCCATTTAAATTGTCTTAGGAAGATTCTTAAGATCATCTGGAAAGAGAAGATATGACACTGAGGTCCTTTGTCAAGCTATACTGCCTAGCATTCCAACATTACTACAGAGTGCAGCTATGATGGGTTGGGCACATTGTTAGAATGCCAGACAAATGCTTGCCAAAAAGACTATTTTATAGAGAACTCATACAAGGCAGGTGCTCACAAGGGGGTGAGAAGAAGTGATACTGAGACACCCTGAAGGTCTCTCTTAAGAACTTCAGAATTGATTGGGAGACCCTGGCACAGGATTGCCCAGCATGGTATGTTCTCATCAGTGAGGATTTGTGTCCAACCTTTAGTAGAGCATTCTGAGCTCATATTGGTTTGATAAGCCACAGTTGGATACACTGTAATTTGTCCCAAAATAGTGATTCATTTTGGTCTTTTGTTTTTTGTTTTTTGCAAGGCAAATGGGGTTAAGTGGCTTGCCCAAGGCCATACAGCTAGGTAATTATTAAGTGTCTGAGGTCCAATTTGAACCCAGGTACTCCTGACTCCAAGGCCGGTGCTTTATCCACTATGCCACATTTTGGTCTTTTCCAATAACAAAAGACAAGAATCAAACATCCAAACAAATCTCAGTCTCTCTCTCCAAGAAGTAAAGAATGAATGTCTTGGGGCAGAGACTAATGGGAGTCACCTACTTGGTGTCAGAGAAAGATCTTGAGAGTGGGTTTTTCTGGACTACATCATAGCAACAGCAGATAGATAGATAGATAGACAGACAGACAGATAGATCTGATAGATTGACAGGGAAAAAAACCCAGACATATGTGTTGTCTTTTTGGTATTTAAAGCCTCTGTCCTCTTTTTCCCCCTGCTCTATTGCATTCACTCTGAGATTATCTTTCATCTTTTTCTTCTTGTTGTTTAGTCATTTTAAGTTGTATCCAAATCTTTATGATTCTTTTGGGGTTTTCTTGGCAAAGCTAATTTTCCTTTTCCTTCTTTCATCTGCTCCATATAGATTGTGTATATGTATATGTATATAGTTACTTACATGCTATCTTCCCCAACAGAATGTGAACTCCTTGAAGGCAGAGACCACATTTCTGTTTTAATTTGTAGTACCAGGAATTAGCACAGTACCTAAAAAATTAGTACTTAATTTCTGTTGACATCCTCAAGAAGAATGATTTCTTGGGCAAGGTCCCCATTGTGGATTGATTTATAAGAAATCCTCAAATCAAGGAGGTCAAAAAGTGCAGAGATAATCTATAGAGATAAGATTTCCTACACAGCATCCATCCTTGGAGAAATGCCTCCTGCATCTGGAGAACAAAGCCACAACATTGGAGGTATAGGCAAAATTGCCATCCTGAAATTTTACAGTTTTTTAAGTCACTGTAGGTTTACTGGGATGGGGATTACACTTAGCAACCCTCTAAGTATGTTTATCTTCTGAAGGACCTCTAAACCATAGGATGGTACTATGAATCATAGAGGAACTATGTGGGAACCCATGAGAAAGAGGGACTTATAGAAAAGTTTAAGGTTTATTCCAATAGTTATCCTAAGATCAATTTTTTCTAAGAGGAGCTTTTGAGCTATTTGAGTGGTGTGTGTGGTTGTTTTGGATTCATATGAATCTTTTGTATCTTCTGCATTTTCTTTGAGATGGAATTATGTCTGTCCTGTGTAATATACATTGATAAGTGTGTGTGTGAGGGACTTAGGAACCCCTTTTGCCAATATTTAGGGAAACCTTTACATAAGCTGTGCCTAAATTTTAAAGATTTCACTTGAGAGAATTCTTGAGATGGGGATATACCAAGTTTAACAATTCGATCAGGCCCCATGCTATCATACCTAGATTGTGATCTCTCAGGTACTGGGCGGGGTGGGGGGGCTCTCAATCATTGTCACATGTGGTCCTAGAATAACCCCACGAGGTAGGTCTTTCGAGGGGGAAGGACCTTTGATTTCAGTGAGGAGTATGAAACTCCTCATGTGGAAACTCTCTTCAACCATTTAAATCAACAACTTATCTGTAACCTATAGTCTTAGAGAATGACCTAGAGTAAGGTTAAGTTTACAAGTTATAGAAGTAAATTATTACAACTATATAGTTATTTCTATCCTATAAATGGCTCTCAAAATCTATCTATTCTGTCCCAAACTTTCTGTTGACAGCATCTTAAGATGCTTCAAGACATTTCAAACTGGAAGTCCAATAGTCAACATGTCCAAAATAAAACTCATTCTTTCCTCTGAATTTTCCCCTTCCTCCCCTACATTTTCTACAAAATCACCCCTCCAATACCTCATACCCATCCCAGGTGTCATTCTCCCCCCACCCTTACATTTTCTACAACACCATCCCTCCAATATGTTAGACCCACCACCCAGATGTCATTCTCCTCTCTTCTCTGAGTAAAATCAGTCTCTGATACCAAATCATTCTGAAGTGACCCTATGTTTTAACCTGTTCCATGTCTTCCTTTCTTCCCACACACTCAAATTCCAGTTGCTCTCCCATCACCTGCAGAATCAACTACTACGAAACCCTCTATTTAGCAAAACCTAGCCTAGTACATTTCCACTTCTTCCATCCAGTGATACCGACTGCTTGGCTATTCTAACAAGACACACATCTCTATCTCCTGACATTTTCTTTGATTGTCCCCTGAGCCTGAATGATCAAATAAAAATCTATCTTCTACAGAGAGACTTTCCCAATCCTTTTATTTCTAGCACTTTCCCTCTTTTAATTATTTCCATTTGTCCTGTATGTAACTTGTTTGCATATATTTGTTTGCTTTTTCTCTCCCCCCTTTAGATGGTGAGCCCCTTGAGGGCAGGGACTGTATTTTGCTTCTCTTTGTATCACATAGTAGGCACTTAAATGCTTTTGACTATGAACACAGGCCTTTTATTGCAAATCCAATGTTTTTTCCACTATACTAATGTGCTGAGTATTTTAAAATACTCCCCAAATTTTAAAATAACTCCCAAAAGCTTCTTTGGAAGGCCAGGAAGGGGAGGGGAGGGGTGTCATTTCTGTATATCAAGTTTTCATAAACACACAGTATTATTGATTGTCAGGTCTGTGACATATGAGACTATGAATTCTCAAAAATATCAATTTATTATTTAATTATTATTGAGATTATATATATGAACTCAATCAGATAGTAGCAGAAATAAGCAGAAACAACAGAACACAGAGAAAACTTTTATTTTTATGGTCAGTCCATTAAACTTTATTTTAAATCTCCTTAAGAAACTAGAAGCAAAAGGGAATTCATCAGAGTGATAACAGATGACTATTTTGACTATTCTCAGCATCTCCTTCTCACTAATCCTACATATTCAATCAGCTACTACTACATTTTTCTACCTAGTCTCCTTTTCTTTACTCACAAGGTGGACTTGTGACAACATTACTTCAAGCCTTCATCACATCTTGCCTGGGCAACAGCCTCCTAATTGATCTCCCTACCTCATCTCTTCCCACTCTAATCTATTCTTCACACAACTGAAGAAGTGATTTTTCTTAATAAACAAGTCTGGCCATGTTCCTCCAACTCTATAAATTCCACTATCCCTCCTATTAAACATCAACTCCTCCACTTGATATTTAAATCTCTCCACAACCTGACTTCATTTTACCTTTCTACCTATATATATATATATATATATATATATATATATGTGTGTGTGTGTGTGTGTGTGTGTGTGTGTGTGTGTGTGTGTATGTGTGTGTTTATATATATATATATATATATATATATATATATCTCACTGCTGTCTACATACTCTCTGCTAAGTCTAATCAAATTGACCTTCTTACTTTTCCTCAAACAAGAACACACCATCTACCATCTTTAACTATACCTTTTTAGTTGCTCTATCTCATTCTTAGAATGCACTCCCATCCCTTGACTCTATGTCTTAGAATCAATATAGTGACTGCATAGTGGGCGATAGACTGAGAGCTAGAAAGGGTCTGGAAGATCATATAGTCCAAAGTCCTCATTTTACAAATGATAAAGTGATGCCCAAGGAGATTAAGAGACTAAAGTTATATGTAAAGAAAATGTCAGAACCAGCATCTGAACTCAGGTTCTCTCACTATAGATCTAGGGTCTTTCCCACAAATCCTTGTTGACGTATCGATGGGGATACCTGGTTTTCTTCAAGACAACATTCTATTTCAATAGGCCTTTCCTGGTGCTCAACTCTAAGTGTCTTCTCCCATCACAGTCACCTTACCTGTCTTAGTAATATTTTTAAATACCTATATTCACACACAGCTTCTCTCTTCAGAATGTAAGATTCTTAAAGGAAAAGGCATCTTCTTATGAACCCATCACTTACAGTGCTGGCACATAGTAAGAACTTAATTAAATGTTTTTGAATAAAATATTTGGGGATATTCGTGCAAACTTAACTGAGATAAGCATTATTTTAAAAAAACTAATTCTTAGGGCGGCTAGGTGGTGCAGTGAATAGAGCACTGGCCCTGGAGTCAGGAGTATCTGACTTCAAATCCATCCTCAGACACTAAATAATTATCTAGCTGTGTGGCCTTGAGCAAGCTACTTAACCCCATTGCCTTGCCAAAAAAAAATCAAAGATAATATAACTAAAAAACTAATTCTTTAATTGTCACTATAAAGTAGTTAGGAAGAAATGAGATTTTTTTTAAATGATCTGAGGGATAAGTATGTACTACTCAAATTTCTAAGTTGCCTTCCCTCTCCATAGTTCTCCTTTTCCTATTTCTACCACTGACCTCTTTTTGAATATTAATAGTAAACTTGGCAGAAATATACACACATTTTCTATTTGAAACAAGGTATAAAAAAAGTTTAGACACTGAAGAATGATGGAAAGTGCTTCTAATGAGAAGAATTATGATTCCATATTTCAGAATAAAAATTTGAAAAATTGAGATAAAATTCTAAAGTTTCAACAGGGAAATAAAACATGGATCAGAAAGAGAAATGTTAGAAATGATGAAAAGCACACAATTACTTTTTCCTTCTGCCCCAGAAAATCAGAGTTGGAAGGAACATTAGAGGTCATTTAATCCATTTTCTATTTGGAAAAGGCATCAGTTCTTTAATGTTCCTAACAAATGGCTTTCCAGACTCTTACTAAAGGTGTATAGTGAAGGAGAGAATCCATTACCTCTTGAAGCAACTTGTTTCACTTTTGGACAGCTCTAATGGTTGGAACATTGTTTTTCATATCAAACTGAAATCTATCTCTCCTCTTCCACCCTCTCCCTCCGGAGTCAAGTAGAACAAATCTAATCTCTCATCCCATCCTTCCTCTTTCCATTTCTTTCTCTGAGTACTGTCATGGCATTACTACTACTTTTACTCCAGAAAGATCATGTTAATGAACTGTTTAACCTACTATGTTTATGACTTTGGAGTTCATAATCTCTCTCACCAGCCACCATTCCCCTGAATGTTCCCCGGAAGAATATAAATTTAACATCAGGGACTATTGTGATAATTTTTTTTTACTGTGATGATTTTTGTGTCTATATTCTTGATGCTTAGCACATAACTTAGCACAGAGTAATGTTTTTCATTCTTCTATACAACAATCTTTAAACATTTAAAATCAGTGATCATGTCTCAACTAAGTCTTCTTTCTGCAGATTAAACAACTTCAGTTTTTTCAACTGATCCTGGTATAGCCTGGCTTGAGACACCTCCTTATCATCTTTGTAACTTCCTATAGAGGCTCTTCAGCTTGCCAATACATTTCTTAAAATATGGTACCTTAAAGTCAACACAAGATTCCAAATGTAGTCTGACAAGAGTCAATTGGATTATCAACTTCTTTTTTGGATACTATGACTCTATTAATGCTGTCAAGAGATGTTAGTGGGTTTTTGCTCCCATACTGAGTTTGCTATCCATTTAATTAATACGATTTTTTTCAGACAAATTTCTGCCTACCAATGTTTTCCCTATCTTTTTTGTAGGCTGTAGATTTTTTTTAAAAACCCAATTGTAAGACTTTATGTCTTTATTTTATTTGATTCATTACCATCCCATATCTTTCTGATTTAATTGTTCAATGCGTAAGCTATTCCTCTCAGTCTTAATGTTTACAACAAATTGAAAAAACACGCAATCTATATCTTTATTCAAGAGATGAACAGAATGACACCAGGAACTTTATAGATTCTTAGATCATTCCTCTAGAGATCACCCCTTCTTCCCAGGTTAAATAGAGCCATTAATGAGCATTCTTTGAGTTCAGTTCTTAACCTTCTTCCCTATTTTTAATCTAGTCTCCATCTTGTCTACATGGATATATGGGAAATTGCACCATATGGTTTACTAAAATATATTTTTAAAAAAGGAAGTTTGGGGTTAGTTTATCTAATTTTGTATACCTTAAAGTTCCCAGGAAATTCAGGATCAGATCTTGATGAAGCCATGCCATTTTTTTTTAAGGTTTTTGCAAGGCAATGGGGTTAAGTGGCTTGCACAAGGCTACACAGCTAGGTAATATTACTAAGTGTCTGAGGCCGGATTTGAACCCAGGTACTCCTGACTCCAGGGCTGGTGCTCTATCCACTGTGCCACCTAGCCACCCCTCCAATTAACTCTTAATAATCAGCACTATCTTTTCTAAATGTTCACAAACCATCCCTTTAATAATACATATCATATAGCAGAAGCCTCTCCAGTCCATATCTCTCAGAGCCTCTGCTCTGAAGTTTGTCACCTCCTAGGAAGGACATGGGAGAGGTATATTATCCTCTCTCATTTGACAGTTCTTCCTGGTTCAAATCTAGGTTCTCTCAGTGAGGGACACCACCCTAACTTATCATGGCCATCCAGTTACATTTCCCAGATTCCTATCAGGTCTAATGCCTGTGACTCTAGGTTAAGTAGTCCATTCACATGATCTTTTCAGGGCAAAAGTAGTGGTAATGCTATAATAGGACTCGGAGAAAGAAATGGGAAGAGGAAGGATGGGATGAGAGATTAGATTTGTTCTACTTGACTCCAGAGGGAAAGGGTGGAAGAGGAGAGATAGATTTCAGTCTGATATTTGTGACTGTGGACAAAGTTCCTGAGGTAGTGAATCTGCCCTCCTAACTTTTTCCTTTTCAATTGAATTACTCAAAACCTCAGAATCCCTCTAAATAGTAGAAAACTTCATTTATAGATGAAAGGGTCTCACCCTTAAATTTCTTTTTAAGCCATCTGTTTAAAAAACAAAACCGTTGTTAGTATCCAAGCCTTGTCACCTCCTTTAACTTCTCCTGTTTACTTTCTCCTATAAGTTGTTCAAACAAAGCACAGATACCCTCTCCATTCCTTTGAAACTCTCTGAGAACTCCAAGGAGTAGTTTTACTAAGGTACTAAATTTCCATGAAGAGAAATGTCTTATACATCTCTTCACCCCTAGTAAAACAAATGTCCATATTTTAGCAGATTAATAATTATATAATCTACATTTTAGTAAATCAAATGGCATAATTTCTCATGATTACTTGTGAGCAAGATGGAAAGATGGAGTCTAGATAATACATAATAGATAATCAGAGGGAAGGATCATAACTGAACTCAAAGAGTATTGATTAATGAATCTCTTCAATCTGGGAAGAAGAGGGAAGTCTCTGGTAGAGTGCTTCAGGGATCTTTTGTTTTTTTTACAAGGCAATGGGGTTAAGTGACTTGCCCATGGTCACATAGCTAGGTAATTATTAAATGTCTGAGGCCATATTTGAACTCAGGTCCTCCTGACTCCAAAGTCGGTGCTCTATTCACTGCACCATCTAGCTTCTCCTGTTTAACATTTTTATCAATGACTTGAACAAAAATGTAGTTGACATATGTATATTACACATTGTTGTTAAATAAATATTTGATGAATGATCAAATGGAATGAATGCCAACAATATGCACATTCCTTTAATCAAAAATGGTAGTAGCAGCAACTTAAAACATATCTCCCTAGAGAGATACCTTGATCATAATACATTTTAAAAATTATTAATCTATTAAAGCTAACTCACTGAAACAATGACCACTAAATCAATTGTGTTTCAAATCAAAGAACCCACAGCTAAAACTACTTTCATTACTGTTGAAATTTTTTAAATTAGTAATGATAATTGTACAAAAATTCTGAAATCAGCAGATTAAACAGGCAATATAGTTTTAAGATTCAGAAAAAGTTATTAGGCTGTGCTTTAGGCAAGAAGTAATAATAACAACTCTAGCTTGTTTATGTTTTTAAAATATGAATACAAATGCAAAATATTATAGCAGACTTTTTTTACAAATATACTATAATTCTAAATATTAATTTATTTCTAAGAATCTAAATCAACTTGGCAAATCTTTTTTGGGTACCTGTAATATTGTTAGTTATCTTATCTATTATAACTGCAATATAATAATTCTTCACATAAAATGGTTCCCATGATAGCTACTTAATATTCTCAGTAATCCTCATACTAGCTTTTTTAAATGTATTCCAGAGCTAGAGCCTGCACCATTGATTTTTATTGAGTCTAGGAGCTCTCCTCTACCAATGCAGTTCAGCAACTTTTCTACTAATTCTATTCTTAGATTAAGTGACTTTTCCAGGGCCACACAGCCAGTCTGGGTCAGAAGCCATGCTCTCCTGAGTGCTGACTGGCTCTCTATCCACTATACCAACCTGCCTTTTGCTAATAAATGTAATAGTCTTAAAAACTTAAGGAATAGGGGCAACTGGTTGGTGCAGTGGATAGAGCACCGGCCCTGAAGTCAGGAGTACCTGAGTTCAAATCCAGCCTCAGACACTTAATAATTACCTAGCTGTGTGGCCTTGGGCAAGCCACTTAACCCCATTGCCTTGCAAAAAAAAAACAAACTTAAAAAAAAAACTTAAGGAATACCTAAGGATCTTTAATTGCCCAGATTTAGAGAATTCACTCTGTCACAGATCCCAACCTGTCTATGACAAGTTAGATAAGTCATATGTAATGATTGAAAGCATTAAAAGTGGAAGAGACTTATCCTGGGTCCCCAGAGTGACAGTGGCAAGACTTGGATTCAAGGCTTTCTGATTGTAAGTCTAGTAATCTAGACACCATGCTAAGCTTTCTTTAATACATAATATTCCTAAAAAATGAAAATAAATGGCAATTCTTAGAGAAAGAAGTACAAGAAAACATTCTAAATATTTAAAAGGTAAGGATAAGGCACTGAGACCTGTTCATTTTCATTCTTTGATGACACATTTTTCTTGGTTCACTTTTTAAAGTCATGCACATTCTATTAGCATGCATTAATTAAGCACCTACTATATGCCAAATACTGAGCTAGGTACTAGAGATATGAAAATAAATTTTTAAAGTCCCTGACCTCAAGAAAGTTACATTCTATTGTGGGAGACAAAATGTGTAGATATCTAGATAAAATATAATCAGAATTAATAATTAATACAAAAGCATATATGGTACAGTGAATAGAGTACTGGACCATGAGTCAGGAAGACCTGAAATCACATCTGACTTCAGACACTTATTAACTGTGTCTCCCTGGCAAATCACTTAACCCTTAGTTTTCTCAACTGTAAAAATAATTTGGAGAAGGAATCTGAAAACCATACCAGTACCTTTGCCAAGAAAATCCCCAAAGGGATCACAAAGTCAGACACAACTGAAAATGACTAAAGAACAGCCAAATAGAGGGAGAGGAAAATACTTAACAACTAAAGGGCACAAGAAAATCCTAATATATAGACCTGATTTTTGAAAGAAGAGGGGAGGGGAATAAAGACGGAGAGACAGAGACAGAGATAGAATATATGGGGATTTGACCCACATACATTAATATATTATATTCTTTCTTCTCCCAAGTTTTTATATTAAATTAAAAAGTTCCTCAAACCTGTCACAATAGCTTTAATTACAATTGTTTGTAACTCACCATCAGAGGAGAAAGAGTGAACAAACCTAGTTTTTTTATACAGAAAAGAAAATCAGCACTACAAGTTTTATGAACAGTTTAACCACAGATTTTTGTTATTGTTGTTCACTTGAGTCTGACTCTTTTTGGCCTTATTTGGGCCTCTCTTAGAAAAGATACTAGAGTGGTCTGCCATTTCCTCCTTCAGCCCATTTTACAGATGAGGAAACTGAGGCAAAGTTAGATGAGTGAGGGTCACACAGGCAGCAAATATCTGAGGCCAAATTTGTACTCTGGTCTTTCCGACTTCAGGTGTGATGCTCTATCCACTGTGCCATCCAGCTACACTATTGGACATTGGTTCTACTTTATCTCTGTACAGAGTGATGCCATGAGCTCAGGGCACTTGAAGCAGAAAGGATGGCCTGGATAGCTTTCCCTGATCCATAAGTTTTTCACTCTTGAGAAACTACACCAAACATATTGACAGTAACCAAATAAAGAGAAAAACTCCTGCCCAGTATTTTGAGTCAACCACATCATATCCAAACAGCTTTATCTGTATAGATCTCAGGGCCTCTCAGCCTTCTTGAACTGAACAACAAGAGACCAGTAACCAGTTGGTTAATATTACTCCTTCCACCCAAATATCACTCATTAGGTGGATACCAGTTTTATCATCTGTCAAAAAGAAAATAGGGTTGAAAAGTTTTGAAAAATGAAAGCCAAGTAATATTCAGTAATATGATTAAGTTCAGACAGTGGAGTAAGAGTCAAGACTTCTCTTTCTTGGTATGCAATTTGTCATCCTAGCATTAGGATCAACCTAATCACCAAGTGGTAAAAGTCAAGACTGTTAGAGAATGCCAGACATACTTTGCTTTTCCTTTGAAACTCATCCAAAATCCCATAGCTTGTCCAAACAGGTTCTACTGACATACAAGACTATTATAAATGTAGTTTCAATCCAACAGAATGCTCTACTCAAGGACTTTAGAAAAGCAAGTAAATCAATGTCCCTCACCTTCCTCCCACCAAACAAAACTGTCAAGTTTCACCAGGGGAAGCAAAGAGGCTTGGGGGCCTATTAACAAAACCAGTCCCCTTTTTCTTGTTCAACATACAGTTTGATGGGGTTTTTTTGTTGTTGCTCAGTAATTTTTTAGTTTTATTTGAGTCTTCATGATTCCATTTGGGGTTTTCTTGGCAAAGACAGTGGGGTAGTCTGACATTTTCTTCTCCAGCTCATTTTACAGACGAGGAAACTGAGGTCCACAACATTAAGTGATTTTTTCCCAAGTCTCACAGCTAGTAAGTATCTCAGATCAAATTTGAGGATGAGTCTTCCTGATTCCAAGTCCAGTGGTCTACCCACTGTGCCAATTAGTTGTCCCTCACAGACAGTAACAAATACCTAAGTCCCAAGAGTTCAAAATGAGATGACAACAGTGGAAAGAATGCTTGATTTGGAGCCAAAAGAACTGAATTCAAAGTCTGACCATGTCAATTACTACCTATGCCTTCCAGAGACAATAATTTAACATTTCTGGACATAACAAATAAGTTGTTACTTCCATTTATACAACCACACAGGATGTTTTCTCATTTGATCCTCTTGACAATCCTGTGAGGTACGTGATATTATTATCCACATTTTACAGAAGAAGAAACTAAGACTGATAAATTTCCTAGAATCACACATATAATGATATTCTGAAGCAAGATTTAAACTCCACTCTTTCTCACTGACTCCGAGTCTACTACACAAGCTGCTCCTATTGTTTCCTCATCTACAAAAACTGAGAGTTAGACTAAACGATTTCTCAGGTCTCTTCCAACTCTAGATCTAAAATGATATGATAAGAACAAATGGACCCTGTGCAGCCATGTATGTCATTCAGTGTTATGGGTGAATGCTTTTACCTTCTTCCCTGACTTTCAGGAAGAACAGCTAAAAAAAAAAAAAAGCTTTAAGGTGGCATGTAAAGTTGAGAGAGTTAATCCAGATAAGTGTCAGTGGTCTGTATAAAAGTACTTGTAAATCCTCAAAGTGAAACACCAATCAACTCTTTTGATGATAGCTCTTTGAAGAGCAGAGTAAAAATAAAAAAGCAAGAAAAGAAAAGAAAAAATAGAAAATCCAGCTGAGCTTTCATGGGATATTTATGAATAAAATGTTAAATGACAAATTATAAATAAAATATACTGTATATCACTAAACTGTAATTAACTCAAATCCCCAAAGGAAGATTCTTTTCAAAGAACAATATGGTATAAATATTATTTTGTAATGACAATTGATTTTTTTATCCTTGTCTAGGATGGGTCATTCAAGTTTTTCTAACTTTTTTTGAAAATATGAGTACAAGTCTTTCTCATCCCTGTCTGAGAGGACCATATCAATAATTTCAAAATTACCCATCATGTCAATAGCTAGATCAGGATTAGAAGTCAGTAACTAGGGGCAGCTAGGTGGCGCAGTGGATAGAACACCAGCCCTGGAGTCAGTTGTACCTGAGTTCAAATCTGGCCTCAGACACTTAATAATTACCTAGCTGTGTGGCCCTGGGCAAGCCGCTTAACCCCATTTGCCTTGCAAAAACCTAAAAAAATAAAAGTCAGTAACTAGATCATGTCTCAGAGTCACTGGTCTGAAGGATCAACAGGCAAAGAAGGAAGCAAAACCAGAGAGAGAGAGAAAGCAATTTAAAGTAGTAGACAGAAAATCTATGGGGCAACACTATGAAATAAGGCTAAAAGTAAAGGCAGTGAGGTTTACAGAGATCTGTGATAGCCAAAAACAATCTTTGGTAAAAGATACTATGACATCTGTTAAGAGTTTTACTGCAGACTTCCAGTCAAGATGGTGGAGAGAAGACAGGCACTGTGCTAAGGTCTCCTGGTTTCCCCTCAAAAAATAACATGGAAAAAACCTCTTAACAGAAACTCCATCTACAAAACCCAGAAAAAGAAGCTAGGAGAAGAATGCCTACCAAAAAGTCTGTCTCAAGGGACTATGGGTGAACCAAGAGCAGAGAGCAGAGAACCAGTGCAGAGGTAGCTGCTGGGTAAAGCCAGAGGATGGGTCTTAACCCTGGAGGCTTTGGTGAGTGGCAAGTTTGAGGACCAACTTTAGCCGCAGAATCTTTGGCTGGGGGAGTGGAGGTCTGAGGGCGAGTTCCAGCACAGAGTTGCAGAGTAAAGCTGGACATCGACCCACTGGAGGTCTGAGCTCCATACTTTTAACAGAGTCCTCTTCCCAGGAAAAAACAGTAATCATCCCTCCCTTCCTCAGACTCAGGTGTGGGCAGCAGAGCTCCCTCAGCTGAAAGGGAGATTAATTACCTCCCCCCCAGGGCCCAGCCCACACTGTTCAAGGACAATTCAGACCCTGCTGCGGCCCCTCACTCCCTCCAGGCCTAGGGAGAGGGCCTTAAACACTCCAGAGAAAGCAGCCAGCACCCTCACTAGTCAGCCTACTTGGAGTTACTAAGCCAAGTGAATAAAGCCTCTAGGGTTTTCAAAAGCAAACTTCTAAGAGCCAGCCTCTCCCCAAACACAAAATCCTAGGAAAATGAAGAAAGGCCAGCTGAAAGGGGGGCCCATGGAGAAATACTTAGAAGAAATAGATTCTAAACCAGAGAGATCTAGCACTTCTGAGGAGAATATGCATTGGTCTCCAGGACAGAAAAACCTCCTTGAAGAAATCAGAAAGGAGTTTAAAACTCAATTGGAAAAAGTGGGGAAAAGAAACTCAAGAGAAAATTAACACATTGCAAGAGGAAAAATTAACATCTCGCAACAAGAAAACAAATCCTTAGAAAATACAATTGGACAAATATAAAATGAGAATAAATCTCTCAGATCCTCAATTGGGCAAATGCAAAAAAGAAAAGAATTCTCTCAACACTACACTTGGGCAAATGGAAAACTCCTTCAAAAATAGAACTGACCAATTGGAAAAGGAGTTGCAAAAGGTAAATGAATTATATTCTTTTCTTAAAAAAAAAGAATGGAATCTCTGGGAACTAATGACTTCATGAAACAATAAGATTCTGTTAAACAAAACCCCAAAATCTAAAAAATAGAAGAAAATGTAAAATGCCTCATCAGCAAAACCACTGACCTCAAGACTAGATCAAAGAGATATAACATAAGAATTATTGATCTTTCTGAAAACACTGAAGAGAAAAAAAAAACTTGGACTTAATATTACAAGATTTAGTGATGGAAAACTGCCCTGATATCATGGAACCAGAAGGCAAAATCATTATTGAAAGAATACGTCAATTCCCTCTGGAAAGGGATCCTAAAATGAAAATCCAGTGAAGTATTGTGGCCAAATTCCAGAACTAACAAATAAAAGAGAAAATCCTGCGAGCAGCCAAAAAGAAACAATTTAAATGCCAAGGCACTGCAGTAAAGATTATGCAGGACCTGGCTGCATCAGCATTAAGGGATCGAAGGGCCTGGAATGAGATATTCTGAAGAGCAAGGGAGCTTGGAATGCAGCCAAAAATCCACTACCCAGCAAAACTGAGCCTTCTCTTCCAGGAGAAAAGATGGATATTTAACAAAAGGGTAGACTTCCAACATTCCAACCCAAGCTAAATAGAAAATTTGGACATCAAACAGGAGACTCAAGAGACACATGAAAAGGTTTAAAAAAGGGGGGATGGCAAAGAAAAAATAACTGCTATCCAATAAGATGAAACTGGCTATATACCCACTTGGAAGAAAGACTCTGATAACTCTCAAGAACTGTAATTCTATTAGAGAGAATATACTTAGCCAGAAATGATGGACACTCATGATTTTTCTTTGACTCATATAGAATGACTTAAAACCAGGGATAGTAAGGAGATGGGAGGATGGAAGAGATTGAATGGGGTAAATGTCATTACGTTAAGAGGCACAAAGGACCTATTGCAATAGAGGGGAAGAAGGGAGGAGATGAGAACTGCCTGAATGTTACTGTCATCAGATTTGGCTTAAAGTTAACACACATACATACACTCAGTTAAGAAACTTATCTTACCTTTAAAGTATTAAAAGGGGAAAGGGGGAGGGGGGAGGAAAAGGGGAACCAACAGAAGTAAGGGAAGGAAGAAGGGGCAAAGGGAAAGGGGAAAGAAAGGGGAGAGGGTTGGATATAGGAGGACAAACACACTGAAGGGGGTGGTATTCAGAAACAAAATACTGGGGAATATGGATAAAGTGAAAAAAAGGAGAAAAATACAAACAAAGGGAAGATAGCATAGAGAGTATTAAAGAGTTAGTAATTATAACTTTGAATGTTAATGTGATGAACTCTCCCATAAAATGTAAGCAAGTAGCAGAGTAGATTAAAAAAAAACAGAATCCTGGGGTGGCTAGGTGGCATAGTGGATAAAGCACTGGCCTTGGAGTCAGGAGTACCTGGGTTCAAATCCGGTCTCAGACACTTAATAATTACCTAGCTGTGTGGCCTTGGGCAAGCCACTTAACCCCATCTGCCTTGCAAAAAACTAAAAAAAAAAATCCAGAATCCTACAATATGCTGCTTACAAGAAACTCATTTGAAGTAGAGATACATATAGAGTAAAGGTAAAAGGTTGGAGTAAAATATATTTTGCTTCAGCTGAAGTGAAAAAAGCAGGGGTAGGGGCAGCTAGGTGGCACAGTGGATAAAGCACAGGCCCTGGAGTCAGGAGTACCTGAGTTCAAATCCAGTCTCAGACACTTAATAATTACCTAGCTGTGTGGCCTTGGTCAAGCCACTTAACCCCATTTGCCTTGCAAAAACCTAAAAAAAATCTAAAAAAAAAAAGCAGGGGTAGCAATCCTTATCTCGGACAAAGCAGCTGCAAAAATAGATAGTGTTAAAAGAGATAATGAAGGAAACTATATCCTTCTAAAAGGTATCATAGACAATAAAGTAATTTCAATACTAAATGTGTATGCACCCAATGGTATAGCATCCAAATTCCTAGAGGAAAAGATGTGTATGCACCCAATGGTATAGCATCCAAATTCCTAGAGGAAAAGTTGAAGGAGTTACTAGAGGGAGAACTCAACCTCCTGCTCTCAGATTTAGATAAATCTAACCATAAAATAAACAAGAAGGAAGTTAAGGAGGTAAGTAGATTGTTAGAAAACCTAGACATTGTAGACTTATGGAGGAAACTGAATGGGGACAGAAAGGAATATACTTTTTTTTCTGCAGTACATGGCACTTACACAAAAATTGACCATGTACTAGGGCATAAAAACCTAATGATCAACTGCAGAAAGGCAGAAATTGTGAATACATCTTTCTCAGATCATAATGCAATAAAAGTCATATACAATATTAGGCCAGGGAGATACAGACCTAGAACTAATTGGAAACTAAATAACCTCATTTTAAAGAATGAGTGGATCAAACAACAAATTATAGAAAGAATTAATTATTTCATCCTAGATAATGACAATAATGGAAACAACATAACAAAACCTATGGGATTCACTCAAGGTGGCTGTCAGGGGATATATTATATCTCTAAATGCTTACATGAATAAATTAGAGAAAAAAGGTAATCAATGAACTAAATATGCAACTAAAATAGAAAAAGAACAAATTTAAAACCTCTAATTAAATACCAACTTAGAAATTCTGAAAATTAAAGAAGAAATAAAATCAAAAGCAAGAAAACTATTGAAGTTTTCAATACTATTGAAGTAATAAATAAAACCAAGAGTTGGTTTTATGGGGAAAAAAAGCAATAAAATTGATAAACCTCTGGTCAATTCAATTAAAAAATAAAGAAGAAAACCAAATTGCTAGTATCATAAATGAAAAGGTAAACTCACCACCAATGAGAAGGAAATTAAAGTAATAATTTGAAATATTTGCCCAACTGAATGCCAATAAATTTGATAATCTAAATGAAATGGATTAATATTTCAAAAAATTTAAATTGCCCAGGTTAAATGAAGAGGAAATTAAGTCTCTAAATAACCCTATCTCAGAATAAGAAATTCAACAGCCATTGTTGAATTCTCTAAGAAATATTCTCCAGAGCCAGATGGATTCACAAGTGAATTCTATCAAACATTTAAGGAACAATTGATTCCAATTCTATATAAATTCTTTGGCAAAATAAGTAAATCCAGAACTCTGCCTAACACTTTCAATGACACCAATATGGTGCTGATACCTAACCCAGAAGAGTCAAACAGAGACAGAAAATTATAGACCTATCTCGCTGATGAATATAGATGGAAAAATCTTAAATAAAATTGTAGCAAAAAGTGAACAAATTATCACTAGAATAATACATTATGATCAAGTAGGATTTATCCCAGGAATTCAGGGTGGGTTCAATATTAGGAAAACTGTCAGAAATCATATGATTAAATCAATAGATGCCTAAAAAGCTTTCACAAAATACAGCACCCCATTCCTACTAAAAACACTAGAGAGTGTAGGAATAAATGGATTCTTCCTTAGAATAATTAGCAGTTGGGGTGGCTAGGTGGCACAGTGGATAAAGCACTGACTCTGGAGTTAGAAGTCCCTGGGTTCAAATCCGGTCTCAGACACTTAATAATTACCTAGCTGTGTGGCCTTGGGCAAGCCACTTAACCCCATTTGCCTTTCAAAAACCTAAAAAAAAAGAAGAAAAAAAAGAAAAAAGAACTGAGTCAAATTAAAAAAAAAAACAAGCCATTCCCCAATTGACAAATGGTCAAAGGATATGCAAAAAAGCAATTTATAGATGAGGAACTCAAAGCAATCCATAGTCATATGAAAAATGGCCCTAAATCACTAATTATTAGAGAAATGCAAATTAAAGCTTCTCTGAGGTACCACCTCACACCTCTCAGACTGGCTAATATGACCAGAAAGGGCAATGATCAATGTTGGAAAGGATATGGGAAATCTGGGACACTAAGACATGTTTGGTTTATCTGTGAACTCATCCAACCTTTCTGGAGAACAATTTGGAATTACACTCAAAGGGCAACAAAAATGTGCATACCCTTTGATCCACCAATACCACTACTGGGTCTATACCCTGAAGAGAACTATCAAAAATGGAGCAAAGCAATCAGAAAACTCATTCTACTACTTAGGTATTTAATGAGTGTTGATTAAAAGAAAATACAAATGGAAACAATGTAAAGATTATCAGACAGCCTAGTGTGAGGAGGTGAGGGGAGGGAAGGGGGGGGGGGGGAAATTGTAAAATTCAAAACCTTACAAAAAATTATAGGTAGAAACAAAATATTTTTAAAAAAGAAAGAAAATGCAAAAATCTTGCAGCTTCCCAGAAAAACCCTTCAATGAATAAATGCTGTTGCTAGCGTTGAAGTCCCACCTCCTAATGAGCAAGTTTAGACTTCAAATATTCAGCCTGAAATGTAATGACAACAAATGCACTCAGAAATCATCCCTGTATATTTGGCCAAACCTGGCAGCTATTTCTTTAGTCAATCATTGAATTGTCACTTGACTCCCATCGGGTAAAGACAAAATGCAATTGTTAGCAGCCTGTTTTCCTTCTTGATTTGGCTTCCTTTATATCCTGTTTCCACTTGCAGAATTGTAGATTTAAAGCTGGATAGGATCTTAAAAGTGATGTAGTTCAAAATACTAAAGTTCAACTCTAGAACTTTCATGTACAAATGATCAAGGGAAGGAAAGTATGCAGGACATTAAATAATTATGATAATAGCTAACATTTTTGTAGTACTTTACCAAGTGCTCATTTTCAGATAAAGAAAGTGAGGTTCAGAAAAGTTGTATCTTTAGTGGGATAGGGGAAGGATTTGATTCCCAACCCCCTGATCCCAGATCCAGTCCACTTCTTCATTGTACCCCACTGTTAATCTTTCATCATGAATTTATTAACCACTTCCTGTATTGCCAAACACTATGCTAAATATTGGGGATACAAAGAAAGGTACAATAATGTTACTAAATAACAAGCTTGATTCCAGAGAAGAGAGATGGAAAAAAAATAACCTTCCCCAACTCCTTTGCAAAGGAGGGACTAAGGATGTGAAATACTGCATGTGTTATATCAGATTTTTTCAATGTATTTATCAGTTTTGTTGATGCTCCTTTCCTCTTTTTTAAAACAACTTTTTTTACAATAATGGCTGAAAAGGGGTGAGTGGAATATTCTCTCTTAAGAGTTAATATTACTAGTGAAGTCCTCTCAGGGTTAAAAATCATTAAAACAAAGATAAACTAGTACTCTTAGACTATTCTTAGAAGAAAGAGGGAGAGAGGTCTTGCATTCTCAGTCAGATACCCTCCTGGATTCTGTTAGGGAGGGAAATAGTGGAATACTTCCAGAGAAGAGGCCTTGAATTCTTAGTCACCTATTTGATTATAGACTTGGAGAACAGTAGACTGCCTCCTCTTGTTTGATGATGAGTACTAAACTAAGAAGACAACAGAGTTTCTTAGAAGACCTTGCATACTCAGACATTAATTCATTTAGATAGACAACAAAAGGCTATTAGAAATCTTCTGATATCCTCACTATCTGGATGGTGAGGTAATATTCTATGAAAACATTTTATTCTTCTCTTTGTTTAAAGGGTAGATTTTTCAGGTAAAGATTGTAATTCTGAAAACAATCAATCAGGTTGGAAGGGGCAGGATCGTGATAGGCTATATAATTTTGCTTGGCTGTCACTTCAGGGCAGCTCCTTGATCTTCACTACCTTTGTAAGACTTGAAGTGTCCTTTTCTTGAGAAAAGCCAAAATAAACTTTCTTTTTTGCTCAGAGGTGTCTCTATAATTTTTAAGTGCATTTTTATCCCACAGAAGGGGAGGAACAGAGAAGGAATTTAAATGATATAAGCACAAAAAATGTATTTAGAAATTATTTAAAGTCTATGATATCACCCAAAAAAGGGAGGAAAGAGGATTTTTTAAAAATTACCATGACACCTGAGTGGAGACTTGAGGCAGGAGACTAATTAGAAAACTATTGCAGAGGCAGCTAGGTGGTGCAGTGAATAGAGCACCGGTCCTGGAGTCAGGAGGACTGGAGTTCAAATTCGACCTCAGACACTTAATAATTATCTAGCTGTGTTACCTTCGGCAACTCACTTTAACCCAAATTCCTTACAAAATACAAGAAAAGAAAAGAAGACTATTCCTGTAGTTCAAGTAAGAAATCATGTGGACCTAAACTATAATGATCTGTGAGTATAAAGAAGAGGATGTAAATGACATATGTTGTGAAAGCATTACAAAATATTATTTGTTATATAGGCTAACTCTCTAAGGAAGGAAGGAATACTGGGGAAAATTTTGTTGATATTAAAAAAAGACAAAAAAATTATTTTAAAAATATGATAGACTATTTGATTAAAATTTCCTCTACCTACTTATTTTGATACTAGGAAATGCTTGGAAGCATATTGTCCCAAACTATCAAAAATGGAGCAAAGCAATCAGAAAACTCATTCTACTGCTTAGGTACTTAATGAGTGTTGATTGAAATATATGGGGTGAATGAGAGTATGGAGTTGAAGGTGATATCAAGATCGTAGACCTGAATGACCAGGAATGTGGTGGTAGCCTTGGAAGTAATAGTGAAATTTAGAAGAAGAGAGGATTTGGGAGGAAAGATAATGAATTATATTTTGACAAGTTGAGTTTGAGATTTCATAGGATACTCAGTTCTAGATGCCCTAAGCGTATTTGGATATCGAGGACTATTGCTGGAGAGAGACTATAGCTGTATATATAGCTCTGGGAATCATGATAATTGTTCCCACCATAGTTGATGAGATCACCAAATGAGACATTATAGACCATAGACCAAAAGAAGAAGAGTATCAAGGACAGTGTCACAAAAACCTAGAGAGGAGTTTCCATACAGGAGTAGATAACCAACAGTGTCAAATGCTGAAGAGAGGTCAAGAAAAATGAGAAATGTTAAATAGAAATTAGGTTTGGCTTTTAAGAAAACACTGATAACTTTGGAAAGGGCAGTTTCAGTTGAACTGATGATGTCTAAAATCTGATTATAAAGAATTTAAAATCTAGCAAGATGAAAGCAAGCAGAGGCAACAAGTGTTGCTGTCTTTCCCAAATACTTTAGCTAAGTATGGGGAAGAGAGACATAGGACAAGAGCAAGAAGAAATGATTGCATCTAGTAGTTAGTTTTTACAGAGAGAGAAGGCATGGGAGGGTTTAGAGACAGCAGGGAAATAGCCAGTAGATGGGGAGATATTGAAGATGATGGAGACCAGGGATGATGATAGAGGAAGAAATCTACTGGAGAAGGTGGGAGTACATGTGATCTTGGGTACAGGGAGCTGCCCTTAGTGAAGAAGAGTACAAACTCTTCATCCCAAACAAGATCAAAGAACAAGATAGTGGGCGATATCTGAATAATTTGAGATGAAAGGGAGGGAATAAAAGGGAATTGAATGACCTCGATTTTTTGAATGAATTAAGAAATGAAATTTGCAGTTGAAAGGGGAGGGGAGGGGTGGCTAGGTGGCACAGTGGATAAAGCACCAGCCTTGGAGTCAGGAGTACCTGTGTTCAAATCTGGTCTCAGACACTTAATAATTACTTAAGCTGTGTGGCCTTGGGCAAGCCACTTAACCCCGTTTGCCTTGCAAAAAAACTAAAAACAAAAAAAGGGGGGGAGGGGAAGTATGTTGTGGGAAACTTGAAGAGAGATGATATGGTTAGAAATAGTCAATATGGAAAGTGAAAGGGAGGAGTAGATTTCCTTGCTGCAGTTATTATCCAGGTAAGGTTAAATGATATAAATTTTTTAAAAGACCCAGTCAGCATAGTTCCTAATTTCTTCCTGATCCATTTGACAGCATGTGAATGAGAAAGAAGAAAGGAATAACAAAATAAACATTTATAAATCAGATGATTTACAGTGCCAGACACTGTGCTTACACTTTTACAAATATTATCTCATTTGGATATTCACAATAACCCTATAAAATAGGCATTATTATTATTATTCCCATCATACACTTGAAGGAAACTGAGGCAAACAGAAGTGATTTACCCAAGGTCACACAGAAAGAGTGTGAGACCAGTTTTGAACTCAGGTTTTTCTGACTCTAGACTTGATACTTTATTCACTGTGCCAATAGGAAAAGAATAGGATTATTGCTTTTTAAGGTATAGAGGAAAAAGGAATTAGATGATTAGATAAAGGAATTTTGGAGCTCATGAACAAGGAAGTGGCAAGATGGCAAGATCAAGGTTATAACTAATCTGTATGCATAGCCACAGTGGAGGGGTGAAGTAGATCATGAAAGCCAAGCAGTGTACAAAACTGGGAAATAGTATGTTGAAGTCTCCTACTAAAAGGGTAGGAGTGGAGTCAAGAACTAAAATCAACCAAGGAGGAAGGAGAAAGTCCTAGAAGTGGTAGGAAACTTCCAGCAGGATGTAAATTAAGGGATAAATTTGGAGATGGTGGGCCTCAAAGGGTACAGGTTACTTAGTGAAGGTGATAAAGTGTGGAAGAAGCAAGGAGAAATACACCGAATGTTAGAAGAGTGTCCTACCTTGACCAGTGAGTTTGGGGTATGATAGAAAGTATAGCCAATACTAGAAAGAATATGAGGAGAAATAGTCTTCAAAAGGGATCTAGATCTCTGTGAAATACAGAAGATGAGAGTGGAAAATTTTTAGGTGGAAGGTTTTTCATTTTGGATTGAGTAGGCATTCCAGTGGACACAGTGAAGGAACAGACAGTAGTGGAACAATAGTGGGGGAGGAAGTTTGGTGTAGTTAGGAATAAAAGATTTGATAACTGGGGATAGGAAATGGAGTTTGTAAATCAGTAGCTTTGTACATCATTAAAATGGAGCAGTTACAAGGTTGGGAGTATGTAGCATATCAGTTTTAATAAAAATCATCTCTTACGTTCAATCTTATGGTATAAGAATGTTATCTTTTCCTATGAGGTTGCAGAAGTCTTGCTTCACAACAAAAAGAAACAGTAGTTATGGGAGCCCAATTAGGAGACAAGAGAACCAAAAATGAAAGACCTCTCTTCAGGGAATGGATTGGATTACCATATTTCTCCATGTATCGATACACCCTTTTTCAAAAAATTTGGAGTCTAAAAACTGGGAGCATCTTATACAGTAGTTGTAGATTTTTTACTCGCATTTTCTGCTTTTTTTGTTCCTTTTTTCACATTTGTTATTGGTATATTAGGTTACATTTTGCCACTATCTGCCCAGAAATGGCTCAGAAAAGATTTTCATCTAGTGCTGAATTCAAAGTCAAGTTGATCCAGTTTGCAAAAGTGAATGGAAATCCATGCTGCTGAATGTAGGTTTGATCCTCCAACTGTGAAAATAATCCAAAACTGGCTATGAGAAAAAGTAACCCTACTGAAAGCACCCTGTCTTCTTGGCAGAAGAAGGTCATGAGAGGCAAGTCAGCAAAATGACCTGATTTAGAAAGGGAATTGAAGAGATGGATTGAAGAGCAAAGGGCAGTTGGAATTCCTATGTCTACAAAGATGTTCAGTATCAGGCAAGAAGAATTGCTGATGAAAAAGAGGTGACTGGTTTCAAAGGAGACACAATTCAGGTTCATGAAACTGAATGCACTAAGCATACATCCATGCAAACAGACTTGCCTAAAAGGTGCCTGAAAGCTATGAGCAGAAGGTCCTTGAATTTCATGATGAATAAAACTTGAATACAATAATTTTATGTAATACATTTTTTCAAATTTTGGGCCCCAAAATTAAGGTGAGTCTTATACATGGGAGCATCTTATAAATGAGGAAATATAGTATAGCTCATCTGGAGTTAGTCTAGTGAAGAACACATGAAAACAGTCAAATTCTTCCTTTCATCTTGTTGGAAATTAGTTGGTAATATATAGCTCTTAGAAGTGTATCTGAAGATAGAATGTGTGTGTGTGTGTGTGTGTGTGTGTGTGTGTGTGTGTGTGTGTGTAATTTTTCTACAATTCTGTAATTGAATGCCCTCCTCTTTTCCCACCCTTCAGCAGATACTTCAAACCTCATCTCTCCTCAAGGTTCCTATACCATCTCTTCTCCATTTCCTTTACCTTGCCTCATATTTGACTAAGAAAATAGAAGTCTTCAGGCATAAGTTTCTTTGCCTCCTCATTCTACATCTTAACCTTTTTATCATTATACCTTATCTCTCTTCCTTTACTTTTTAATCTACAATAAAGCCATTCTTCTTAACAATTCCAATTCCTCTATTTCTATCCTTGATCCTATCCCCTCCTCGAAGCTGACCCAGAAATCATCATCTCCCCACTCCAATTCACAGACTCTCCCTATCTAATGGTTCTTTCCTTTCTACAAACATACCCAGGTTAGCCTTTACTTGATCCTACTATCCCTTCCATCTATTGTCCTATACTTTTTTCCTTTTACTTCCAAGCTCCCAGAAAATTCTGGACATACTCTGCTCCCACTTCACTTCTCAATTTCTTGCGATTTTCTACTTTATCTTTTAATGGAAAACTGCTCTACAAAGTCACCAATATTCTCTTATTCGCTAAATCCTCATCTCTGTCCTCATTCTCTTTGACCTTTTTGATCACTCTCTCCACTGCATAGTCTCTCCTCTTTGTGTTTTATGACATTAGTCTCTTCTGGTTCTGCTACCTGTAACCATTTCTTCTTAGTCTTCTTCACTTCATCATTATCTATGTCTCTTCCAGTAGTATAGACTCTAAATTTCTGTCCCAAGCCCTCTTTTCTGTCTATACCCTTTCTCCTGATGACATCAGCTTCCATGAATTCAATTCTTATTACTGTATAATTACTCCTAGATGTATAAATTCAATCCAAGTACAGTCATGCACTACCAACCACTGGCCATTTCCGTTGTCCTATAAGCATTTCAAACAAAAATGGCAAAAGTACATTTATCTTTTCCATAAAACTCACTCTTCTTCCTAACTTCTCTATTTCTATTATAGAGTACTATTATTTTCTTGTATTCAAGTTCTCTGAACCCTTCATTCTTCCCTCTTCACCTCCCTAATTCCAATTAGTTGTAAGATTTTGCCAATTCTACCCCCCACAAGATCTACTGCATTGACTCTCCCACCCTTACTTCCTATTTCCCTCTCCATTTGCACAGCCTCCTTCCAGCTTAGGCTTTTAACACCTTTCCTCTAGACTACTACAATGGCTTTCTAGTGGCTGTTCTACACATGTGCCCAAGACAAACTTCAGGAGCTCATTATTGCCTTGAGAAAACAATACAAACACCATCTATTTGGCAATCCAAACCCTTCACAATCTAATTCCAATCTACTTAACCTCTTCTCTAAGGTCCTGGTAGATTTACTAATTATTATATTTTAAAATTTGTAGTAGATTTTTTAAAAAATTTGTTCTGGAATCCATCCAATCTACTCACAAAGAATTTAAGTCTTTTCTTAATTCTAGGGTTTTCCTTCTAGTAGTCAAATTATTTATTTTTATTCTTACCAAGTACAAAGCATTAGGAATTTATTACTATCCTTCACATACTCTACCAACCTAGTCAAATCAGCTTACTTCTGTTCCTCATACACAGCATTCCAACTCTTCTCTCCACCCTCTTTGTATATAGACTGTTGCCAATGCATAGAATTTATAACCTCTTTCCCTTTATATCATAACTATAGAATGCCTAATTCCCTTCAAAACATAGCTCAAACATCACCTCCTAACAAGAAGCTTTTCCTAACCTTTTCCCCAGTTAATATATGTATTATGGATGGATGTATATAGTGTATCTATCTATCTATATGTGTATATATATATATATATATATATATATATTTATACACATACATATGTATTATATATATATATATATTGCTTTTATTTTTTTGTTTTCCTCTTAGATAGAATTCAAGTTCCAAGAAGGAAAAGGCTATTTCTTCCACAGAACAATCTTTCAAACACCCAATGAAACTATAATGCCCACAGCCTCCCTCAAACAAATCTTCCTTTCCCAAGGCTAAACACCTGTAGTTCCTTCAAATGATTCCTGAAGGATATTACCACATGGTTCCTAACCATCCTGCTTGTCCCTTCCTGGATTTGCTCTGACTTAGCACCGTTTTTTTTCCTGAAAACAAAATATCCAGAACTGAGCATAAAACTCTAGACACAGTGTGACTAGGTTAGTAAATGTGAATATAACCCCTTGTTTTGAACCCTGTTTCTCTCATACATAATACATACAGACCATGATTAAGGCTCATGTACAGCAGGCATCTGAAGTTAACATAAATATATGGCAATTTCCAAACATTCAAACTTTATTTCACTTTGAAAACAGAGTTCAAAACAAACAATATATTGAAGTTGTATTCTAATCTTCTCCAAGTCAAACCTAGGACTCATATTTTTCCCAAAGCAAAGTGCAAAAACGAATGCATTGGATTGACTATGAAATTGTGGAAGAAAATAAAGGTAGGAGGGATTTGAGGAGTGTCTTACCACTACACTTTCTAGCCATGTGACCCTGGACAAATCACTTATCTTTTTTGACCTCAGTTTCCTTATCTGTAAAATGAGCTGGAGATAGAAATGACAAACTATCCCAGTACCTTTGCCAAGAAAACCCCAAAGGAGGTCATAGAGAGGTAAACTCAACTGAAACCACTAAACAACTGCCTTACTTACAACACAGCTTCTTTTCTAGATCAGATCAATTGTCTATACAACCCAGAATGCTAGTCTAACGGGTACCAATGGATATTTTGAGGGGAAATGTTAGTTTTCCTTTCTTAATGTAAAGGCTAGGGATATATCCTGAGCCTACTTCATAGTCCCCTAATAATGAGCTATGTACTTAATTTATTTAAATTCTTTCTTGAAGAACTTTATTTATATTTTCAGCCTATAAAATTAATATGGATGATCACTCTCTCATTTAATTTTAATTATGCTGACACATCATGAGATCATTACTATTTTAAAATGATTCTATATACAATATGTCACATGTATAATCTAATCCATATGCCTCAGGTTCAAAATGACAAATTATAAGACCAGACCTGGTATAATTCATCAAAAACAACATGGGAACAAAATAACTTAATGAATGAACAAGAATCTGAGATATTTAAAGCAAAAGTAACAAAAAGATACTCCTATAACTTTAAACCTCCACCTAAACACCTGAGAAAATACCCTCTTGGAACTTGAATCATAAAGTCTATGTTTTATTCCATAGACAATATATGTAACACTTTTATGTCCCTGAATATCTAAGGACAGGCCTTACCTTCACAATATAACATTAACTTCAACATACTAAAGTTAGTATGAATTCAGGTTATGGCTCATTTCTGGGTTTCTGTCCTCTGTCTCTTTCAGGAGGATCAAAACGATGTTTACTCAAAGCCAATATTTTACAAAAAAGCAAAATGTTAAAATAAGCAAAAATTAGCCAAATTTTGATGACTATGTATACAAGACAAATAATTCTGTATTTACTAGACTGAAAGGGAGTTTAAAATCAAACAAATGTAAAAGTAACCAACTCCATGCCATATGAGAATGTGATCCATTCAATACACTTTATGACCTTCTTGTTGTTTCAGTCAAGTCCAACTTCCTGTGACCACATTTGAGGTTTTCTTGGCAAAGATGCTGGAGAGGTTTGTCATTTCCTTCTCCAGATCATTGTCCAGATGAGGAAACCGAGCCAAACAATGTTAAGTGACTCGCTTAAGGTCACATAGCTATTTAGTGGCTCAGACCACATTTGAACTCATAAAGATGAGTCTTCCTGTTTCCAAGTCCAGTGATCTATCTACTTTGCCATCTAGCTGTCCAATTTCTAAACAATGAGCAAAAAAAAAGGTGGGGGAGTGGTAAATGATACAATTAATTTGAAGTAGGATAATCAATACTAGGCAGTATTACAATGCCTATATGGTGTCCTCAAGAGAGCCTCAGAGTTAGAAAGAACAATTCTAGGCAAGTCACTTAACTAATCAGGACCCAAAAAGGTTTATTATTTTATCTGCATTGGCAAAGGTAGTTTACTCTTTCCTGCTTAGGTCTGGGCAAGCCATAAATAGCTTCATTAATATATTTTCTTTTTCTGGAAAAAGAAAAAAATTCTATAAGTGATTCATTATTCATCAAATCAAACTAAAAAAGTGTATAGGAAATGTCATTTTTCTACTAGCTTAGAAAAGGTTCATAGAGACCCAGAAAAGCTGAATGGTGTCTCACAATACCCATGATAAAATCCAGGTGAAGTTGAAATCTAAACCAGCACATCCTGATTGCCATTTCATTGAAGATGCTCCGGAACTCTGTCCCACTTTTGGCCTGATTGAAACTAGATCTACAGATTTTTCAGGATCATATAAGGTTTACCATGTAAATTCAACTTTTTCCACCCAACATCCCTACCCTTCCCAAAGAACTATCTCATATAGCAAATCATTTTTTTAACTTTAAAATTATCAATAAATAGTAACTTTCTGTATGGTGAGGAATATGTATTTTCTCTCTTTGACCAGCCTTCCATCTTTAAAAAAAAAAATCATCATACCTAATACAAGGCTACTACTCAAAAATAAGTGTTGCTGGTTGCCTAACTTTCCTAGGATAGAAGTAAAAGACCACTAATGATTTATATTCTCCCAAGGTTCTACAATTTTGAAATGCTAGTCCAATGTAAAAAATACAACCTGGTAACTCAAGGGAAGAACACTGTCCACCACTGACCATTTACTGCTAAATGTGTTTTAGAAGATATCTTTAAAGAAATATGTAAACTAAGCAGAAAAAGATTTTCTTTAAAAAAGATGATCTAATTGGGAAAATATCAGTAAGACAGACCAGTAAATTCAGCTTCAAAATTTTAAAAATTCAGTTTCTGTTTGCATAAAGTTCATTGCAGTTCAGAGAGAAAAATAAAATATTTTTAAAACCATGAAAAGTCTGAAGGCACAAAGACAAGAAGTAAAGATTCAAACCATAAAGTGTTTCAGCAAATTCATTTGAAAACTTTTAATGTCAGACAAATTGACACAAGTGTTATTTGTATTGTAATCATATTCAAAATTTCATAACATCTATTCATATAAATATAGCACTTAAACTGTATATCATTATTAAATAGTGCAATTTATTACAAAAATGTCAGCCCATAATTATGCACAAAGGGCCTCTGGGTAGCTGAAAAGATTCTCTCTCCCAAATGATTCCTACTGTAAAAGACAAAACACTATTACATACATTCTTTCCAGAAATGTAAAGAAAACAGTTAAGTACAGATGCAAATGTTGCATAAAGGCAATTTACTCTTAAACTATATTTTCTTATAATAATTATATGTGTTCCTTCAGGTAGTTTCTCTCTTCCTATGTTATTAACATTTCTCCTATATTTGAGTTATTAGGCACCCCTATGACACAGTCCAGTTTTAATATTCTCCAGACAGATGCTTTCTAAATGTTGAAGGAACCTTCTACAGAGGAGAAGTAGGGAACACGGGAGTCTGGTGGTATTCTTTTGAATACTTGCAATTGGATTTATTCCCTCTCAACAAGAACACTGTTAATTGCTCCTTCTTGATAACTCTTTATTTCTATAGTCTGCACTGCAAATTCATGTTAGGTTTGTTCTAGGTCAACATACACATACCTGAAAATTTGAATGAACTATGCTATTGAGAATGTGATCACCACCAAAATCATTATAGAAATAAACAGTTTTTAGTGTTTTCTCTGCCACTGACAAAGGAAAGAACATTGGACAACTTTGCTTCTCCGTGCCTCAGTTTCTCCACTCATGTATTGGGCATGATAAACTTTCCCAATACCCATTTCAGTAGGATCTCCTGAGGATAAAAGAGACCAAGTAGCTGGAAATGTGTTTCCCCCTTCAGGGGAAAGCTGCCATTATCAAAGGTATTATAGAATTACAAAGTACAGTAGCTATTATCATGATTACATAAAATAATACGTGTCCGATCCTTCATTGCTATTCTTTTGGGATGGACTTTAATCTATCCGTCAAAACAAAGCGAGACCGCCAATGAGGAGCAAGACGCTCCCCACACACACACATACACATCAGACACAGGGATTGCTGAAAGTTGTGGAAAATTATTGTAAGGAAAGAATAAAACTCTCCCGCGTTTTTCTACTTCCCCGGACTTCGATTCAGCACCCGGAGTGGGGGGGAGGCATTCAAGATTCAGGTGTTTCACATCTGTTTTGCGACTGCTTTTCGAGAAGAATCACCCAGGAGCGAGAAGGGACCCTCCAGTAGGGTGGCGGGGTCAGAGTAAGGCATCAGGGGCCTCCAGGGGCAGGATGGGGCTCACTTACCTGGGGGCAGGTGCCGCGGGGTCCTGCGAGACCACGGGAGGCGGAGGATGGGGAATGAAGACCCCACAGTCCGCGGGCTGCTGCTGCTTCTTCTTGATTCTCCAGATGCCGAAGGCGGTGTGCTTCTTGGGCGCCCCGACGGGGCTGGGCTCGCGCTGTCCTCCCTGCTCCGACATCTCGGCCCCTGCCTCTCCTGCAAGTTCAGGTGCTGCGGTCCCAGCCCTTCTGCGCCTGGAGGACAAGCCTCCGGGGCTCGGGCTCCGCCCTCTGGGCTCTGGAGTCCCAGGCGGGGATCAGCGGAGGTGGGCCGGGCTGAGCCCGTGCAGCGCCGCAGCCCGAGCCTGAGCTGGGCCGGGACCCGGGCGGGCCTGGCGCGTGCCCTTCTGCGCTGCCCACGCGGGGCGACAGCCCGGGGTCCCCAGGTCGTCCTCACCCGCGCGGTCTCAAGCCTGCAGGGACCGGGCACCTGCGAGCCAGCGACGCCTGCTGGAGCCGCCCGGGTGCAGCCACCTTCCCTGTCCTCACGTGCGGGAGCCCTGGGCATCCCGCGCCCTCGTGGGCACGTTGGGTAGCGTGTAAGAGGCGCCCCAGTGACTCGGCCGCCCCATGTCGAGAGGAGTAGCCTGGTACCTGCCAGGGCCGCAGTGTAATTACCGGAGATGATCTTGTCATTTGGGTAATAACAGATGGTAGGTGGCTTCCTGCCCTACATTTAAAAGCTGGCTGCCAAGTGCCCCTTCCCCCTCAAGTAGTCTGAATAATTAATTTTCACTTTATATGCCATAAAGAACCATAAGGTGGACAAGAGAATTGACAGCGCTTCTTAATTTACAACTAACAAATGCTTATGATGAATTAAACGCCAGTCTGACAGGGCACTAGAGGCTGAGCTCTTCTTTTGAACAACAGGGGTAAAATTCAAGTCACCATCATTGCAAATGTAAATCTAATGTAAATGATCTGCAATGTTGTGTGATTTCTCATTTACTACTGAGTTCCCTGTAGTGAATTTTTCTGCTTTGGGTCTCAGATTTCTTCTTTGGATTCAATCTTATTATCTTATACATATCTTATATTTCAGAAATGCCTCCCAGTTCCAACTTTATGTAATTCGATACCGGCTTTGCAATGCTATGTCAGATTTATTTGTGACCTGAAAAAGATCAAGCTTCAAAAGATTATGAAATTTGGGGTACGGTATTCAAGATAGCTTGATTGCTGAATCATTTCAGGAGAAACCCTGTAACAATTTTTAACTTGCATTAGAAATTTAATATCCTATTCCAACCCCCCAATATCTTTCCTTATGTACAAGGTGGATCCCGGTACAATAGTATAAATGTCATAGTAGGAATCTTATTCTTTGGGTTCTCAGATGAAGTTAAAAAGAGCAATTTTTGATATCAAGTTTCAGATTTGCTTTAATGAAAAGTCACTTCCTATAATTTATATAATAGTAAAATTTTGCATCTGAAAAGTCTTATTTTATGCTTCATGCCTAGAAGCAATGTTATGCAAGACCCACAGTAAAATCTAAATTAATACATCAATATAAAGCTAATATATGCAGTAGAACATTTGAACATGGTACCTCCTGATTCAAGAAACACAATGAAGGGAATCTAGAAAACAAAAGAACATCAGAAATTCTGATATTCCTACTCTACAATTAAAAGTGAAAGTCAAAAGATTAAGATGTTCCAAGGAATCAAATCAACTCAGAACAAAACCAACAAGACATCAGTCAAAATCCACAATAGAGATTTGAAAAGCAGAGGGGGAGAGAGACCTCTCTCCCACAGGAAAAAAAAAAAGAAAAAGGAAAAAAAAGAAACCTTTGATGTGCTCAAAGGAAGTCCAACAATGAAAGTTCAAATTGGTTCAACCATGAAATAGAAACTTGATATTGTTAATAGACTCCGGGCTACTAGTTGGGTTCTGGTTCCAAATCCCACAAGCACTGGCATGTCAGGTTCCCAGAGAAAGGCAACTTATTCTTCTCCTCAGTATTCTAGAGGAAGCCTTGAAATTTAGGGAGCAGTTCTTGTACTATAGTTCAAAGAGCTCCTCTATTTTGAGTCCCCACTGATTATTAAATTTGATTTAGCCAATCCAACTTTTCAAAGTGGTACAATAAGAACAATTAGTAATAGACATTCTTCCCCAACCCAGAGGTACATACTTGCACAAATATACAGAGTCCGGGGTGGGGTGGGGCAGGGGATAGGCTCATGGGCACAGGTGACAAAATAGTGTTTCACAGTTCCTGATTTCTAGAAGTCATTTTGTCCCCTTTGTGGGTCTTTATGAAGTTCCCCACAAGGCATGAGACTTTCTGCTGAATTGCATGCAGAGTCCTCTAGCTGTCTTTCCTCAATCGATTACGTTTGTCCTTGATTCCACATATAGAGACTGATGAAACATCCATTACTTTTCTGGGAATGCTACTATGATGACAATAACGAGGAGACCAAATCTTCTGAACTTTTGAAGTTCCCAGTGGTATCCTCTGGTTAGCAGTTCTTCCTATTTCCCTATCACCCCTTCAAAATCAATTCCTTCCAAAGGCTCGATTCAATTTGCATCTACCAGTGAATTGGATCACTCCTGGAATACCAGTATCTAAATAAATGTCTTGCTAATTTATACAGGCTCCCTAAGATCCGATTGAGACTCCTCAATCAATTCCAAAACACTTCCTAGAAAGAAAAATTGAATTTCATCCAATGACTTTTAACTCTTTCACAAAGATTAAGAACTCCTCTCTTCTTAATAATGTGATTAATTGATTGATTCAGGACAGGTGAACTCACCTATTAAAGGGAGCTGGGAATAGCTGCCTTAAGTGAGATATATGCTCACTAACAATAGAATAAATGATAGAAGTTATCTTAAAGGATATGACTAAAACTAGTTTCTCTATAAAACCAGAAAGCAAAAGGTCTGCAGAAGATCCTCACAATAACCCTGGAAGTGAGGTAATATTTATCTGGTTTTTTTGCAGTTGAGGAAAATGAAGAAAACAGTTTTAAAGTGATATGCCCAGGGCCACTCAGGTGGTAAGTGTCTGAGGATGGATTTGAATTCAGGTCTATCCTGACTTCAAGCTGTAATAGTCTCCACTGAACCACTTAACTGCCTCTTATATGGATGGCAGCTATATAAGTAACTACCACTTAGATACTGCTTTAAGCTTTGCAAAGCTTATTTTACCTCTTATTTGTTATTTATAACAACCCTGAGGAGCCAGAAAGAATTAAATTTGATTCCTTTCTCTAACACTGTCTATGTGAAGACAGGCATCTAGGATAGAAATCACTGGACAGAAGTCTAGCAGAATCAGGTTTAGACCAATACCTCACATCATAAGCAAAGAAAAGTTCCAAATGGATACATGACCTAGATATAAAAGGTCACTTTATAAACAAAAGTAGAAGAAAGTAACCTTCCATATAGTTCATGACTAAGCAAAGGATAGAGAGGGTCACAGAAAATGAAATGGATAACTCTTATTATATAAATATGAAGTTTGGGGGTTCTTTTGGGGTAATCAGGGTTAAGTGACTTGCCCAGGTTCACACATCTGAGAAATGTCAAGTGTCTGAGACTGGATTTTAATACAGGTCCTTCTGTCTCCAGGGCACCACCTAGCTGCTCATAAAATAAAATATTTTTAATATGGTCTACAGTCATGCTAGCCATGTTAACCAGGTTTACGTCAAACCTAGTTCATAGGCAGCTAGGTAATGCAGTGGATAGAGCACCAGCCTTGAAGTCAGGAGGACCTGAGTTCAAATATAGCCTCAGATACTTAATAATTGCCTAGCGGTATGACTTTGGGCAAGTCACTTAAACCCATTGCCTTAAATAAACAAAATCATTTTAAAAAATCTAGCTCATGGCTCCTCTATTTCTCCATCTCTGTCTTAGGAGTTTTCTCAAACTGGATTCAAGTTGCAAAGCTTTAAGTCTCAACTTCCTGAAAAATTTTAATGAAAGGCATTAATAGATCCTTTTTTTTAAAGTATCTATCAATGTATTTTTTTGTGTGTTTGGCATTTCTTTTGTATGGAGGAAATAAATAGTTGTCCCATTCCTGACTGACATTGTGCATTTAGTACCTTACTATCTTCCTCTTTGTGGGATACTCTAGATATCAGTCAAATAAAAGTAAATCTCTAAGTCATCTTTGGGAGCATTAGAGTGGGCATGTAATAAACCAAAGAGTTTGAGAAAAGGAGTCTAACCCCTTTCATTAGAGGTCATGAAGGTGATCTCTGAAGTGAAAGAATCTTTAAATAGAAGGAAATGTTAAATTTGTCAGTGAAAATAAATTTTAGGTTAGTGAAAATAATTTTGTAATTGTGTCTGTGTGTGTATGTGTATGTGTTCATGGATTTCCTCAAATCTCCTCAAACCCCAGGTTAGGAACTGCTCTAAATGAATATGAACTATTTTTATTAAAGATAAAATGAACTGATATTTTCATGGAAGGGGTGGAAATAGAGATATGAAGAGGTGTTTCAGATCCTGCCCAGGACATACAAATGACTTACCCTGCTTCTGAATGGAAAGACATTTCTCACCATCAAACCCTAATGAAGTAAACATTTCCCTTCTTTCATTTTTATCATATGGAGGCATTTAGAAGCATTATCCAATTTCAGAGCTCTTGCACCTGAGCTGAAAGTCCCTCCACCCTTTTGCTAAGATGGCTTTCAATTCTCTTGGCTGCTCTAGTCTTTCCAAAGCAGCAAGAGACACTTGGTAGTCTCTGATTACTGCCTGGAGCCCATTTAGCTGGGAACTTTTCATAAGTTGAATAATGATAAAAAAATAATAATAATGATAGCCAGACTCTTTACTGGGCTTTAAAGTTTGCATAATATTTTATATGTAATCTTATTTGAATAAGGAAAGGGGAGGAAGACTATTTTCTGCATCTCTTGCCACTATTACTATCAGATCAATTAGTATAGAATCAAATATGAATATCTGATAAATATTTATAACTACCTGTTGTGTGCAGTCTTGTGCTAGATTCTGGAAGAGAGCTGGGTTCTTTAAAACTATTTTATCTATTTTTAACTGGTTGCTGTTTTTTGATCTTGAAGAGGATCAAAATGACATCACTATTTTGAGGTCAAGGTAGAGGGTGTCTAACAGTGACTGATCAGATTAACATCAGCTTGGAAGTCTAGAGACCCACAGGTGGGGCACAGTCTATTTAAGTATTTGGAATGGAGATGTTTCTAAACATGTATTCCTGCATGGGAAGAAGATACTGATAACTCATATAAACTTTTTCATTTATAAGAGCAGTTAGACAGAGCAAATATAGACAAGGCACAGGAAAGAGCTGAATATAATGGTATAACATTCAATCAAAAGATGGAGTCAATGGGTGATAAAGAAAAGTACTGGAAGAGAAAGGAGAGGAAGAAGGGGCTAAGATATTTCACATAAGCATCAAGAAAAAACTTTTACAATGCAGTGGAATGGGGGAAGACGAGGAGAGATGAGTGAGCCTTCATTCTCATCAGAAATGGCTCAGAGAGGAAATAACATATACACTTAATAGGGTATAAAATCTATTTTACCCTAGAGAAAAATGAAAAGAAAGGGATGGGATTAGGGGGAATGGGGGGAGGGAAGAGAGGAGTAGATGAAAGAAGAGAGGGAAGATCATGGAAGAGGGTACTCAGATACAACACACTTCTGAACAGGGAAGTGTTGAAAGGAGAGAGAGAATGGAATAGATAAGAATGGGGAGGAATAGAGTGGAAGGAAATACAGCTAGTGATAACAACTGATGGCTATAATGGGGAAGGCAACTCATCCCAGAGACAGAGACATTGGAATCTGAACACAGACTGAAGTACACTTTTTTTCCCTCTCTCTCACTATTCTTGAGGTTTCTCATCAAGGGTTTATTATTACTCTCACAACAAGATTATTGTAATAATTTGAAATAAGCAAAAAAAAACCCCAAAAATATCACTTTTGAGTTTTGGTCATTCTCTTTTGAGCACAGCACCTTCTTTGATGCAGGCAAGCCATGCTGGGTATAGGCAAGCCTATGCCAGTTGCTCACATGTCTCACAACTTCAGCAAGACTCTGATAGTGTCCTTGTATTGCTTTTTTGTGACCCCCATTTGGGCACTTGCCTTATGTAAGTTTTCCATAAAATAGTCTTCCAAACAACTGTTTATTTGGCATTTGAACAGCAAGTTAAACTCTCTGCAGTAGACTTTGAATGCTTGGTAGGTCAACTCAAGAAAAGCCCTCAGTTTCTCACATCTTATCTTATCAGGCAATCTTCAGAATTTTTTTTAACAAAATTCAAATGGAATCACCTCAGTTTACTGGCATGGTGCTGGTAGACTACAGGTTTCAGAGGCATGCAACAATAAGGTCAGCACAACCCCTGTGTAGACTGTCAGTTTGGTTGTCAGTCTAATAACTATTCTCTCCCACACTTTCATTCAGAACCTCCCAAACAGTGAGCTAGCTTTAGCAATGTATGTCAATCTCATCATGTATGTATAGGCTGGGAAAGTATACTGTCAAGATAAGTGAAGATATTCGCAGCATTCAAAATTTCTCCATTTACTGTAAATGAAGGCTCCATGTATTGAAGGAGTGTTGCTGGCTGGTGGAGAACCTCAACCCAAATTAGCACAAGAAGCAGAACTCAATCCATACTCTGTTGCATCTCAGCCCCAGAGATTGTATTGATTCTGCAAAACTTAAACTCTGCAAAGTCACCCACCAACTTTTCTTCCACTTTAGTCTTAGCTTGTAACCTTTTCAAGTTAATAACAATATTAGTGGTAGCTGATCTTGATGATATTTTTGTCACTCATTTGTCACTCATTGAAGGCATTTGACAACTCAAAACATCATGCTAAAAAGGATGGAAGCAATGATCAGTCCTGCTTTTCTACCTTGGTGAATGGGAAAGTATGAGTATTATCCATTACCTATGTAAACATACTATAACAGAACTGATGTATAATACTAATGAACTTCTTTGAGCAACCAAATTTTATCAACATCTTCCTCAAGTTCTCCTAACAGTTATCATAGACCTTGGTCAGATCTATGAACATTATACACAGTCCTCTGTTCTACTTCTGCTATTTCTTCTAAACAAATATTATATTGATCATTCCTCAGCCTTGTCCAAAGCCACACTGACTCTCAGATAGATCACCATCTTCCAGGTGAAGGATCAGTCTATTAAGGAGGATTCTGGCAAGAGCTTGCAGGCAATAACTAAGAGAGAGAGCCAACTTCCCTCCCACCCTCTCACCTCCATCCCATGATTATTATGGGACAGCCTGGTTCTTTTTCCAAAGAAGAAAGAGAAGAGGGTGTCATGTTCCCAAACAGTTAATTATTTCTTAGATTAAGAGGGATTTGCTCATAAATCTGGGATATATCTAGCAAAATACAGCAGAAAGAACTAGAAAGAGAAATTCCATTCAAGTAACCTCAGACAATATAAAATATCTGGGATTCTATCTGGCAAGACAGACTCAAAAACATTTTGAAAACAATTACAAAACACTTCTCACACAAATAAAATCAGATTTAAATAACTGGGCAAACATCAACTGCTCATAGATAAGCTGAGGTAATATAATAAAAATGATAATTCTACCGAAACTAAATTACCTGTTTAGTGCCCTACCAATCAAAATTCCAAAACTTACTTTAATGATTTAGAAAAAGTTGTAAGTAAATTCATATGGAGAAATAAAAAGTCAAGAATCTCCAGGGATTCAATGAAAAAAGTGCAAAAGAAGATGGCTTAGCCTTACCAGATCTAAAGTTATATTATAAAGTATCAGTCATCAAAACTGTCTAGTATTGGCTAAGAAATAGAGGGGTGGATCAGTGTAATAGATTAGATGCAATAGCAGGAATTGATTATACTAATGTGCTATTTGATAAACCCAAAGAGTCCAGCTATTGGGATAAAAACTCTCTCTTCGATAAAAACTGTTGTGATAATTGGAAGTTAGTATGGCAGAAACTTGGATTAGACCAATACCTCACACCCTATCCCAAAATAAGATCAAAATGGATACAGGATTTAGACGTAAAAAACAATTTATAAGCAAATCAGATCTATGGAAAGGGAAGCAGTTTATGACCAAGGAAGAGATGGAGAACATCATTAAAAACTAACTAGACAATTTTGATTACATTAAATTAAAAAGATTTTTCAAAGATAAAACCACTGTAACCAAGATCAAAAGAAATGTAGTAAACTGAGAAACAATTTTTACAACTAGTATTTCTGACAAAGGACTCATTTCTAAAATATACAGAGAACTGAGTCAAATTTTTTAAAAAAAAAGCCATTCCCCAATTGAAAAATGGTCAAAGGATATGCAAAGGCAATTTACAGATGAGGAAACCAAAGCAATCCATAGTCATATGAAAAATTGCTCTAAATCATTCCTTATTAGAGAAATGCAAATTAAAGCATCTCTGTAGATTTTCCCCTATGAAAGTCTAATTTGGAAGAAATTATGGAAAGTTTAATTATGGAAGGAATGTTGCTGGTTGGTAGAGAACCTCAACCCAAATTAGCACCTTTAATTTGCTTTAATTTGCATTTCTCTAATGACCTTCCATAATTCCTTCCAAATTAAACCACCTCACACCTCTGAGACTGGCCAACATGGCCAGAAAGGGCACTGATCAATGTTGGAAGGGATGCAGGAAATCTGGGACACTAATACATTGTTGGTGGAGCTGTGAACTCATCCAACCTTTCTGGAGAGCAATTTGGAATTATGCCCAAAGGACAACAAAAATGTGTATACCCTTTGATCCAGCAATACCACTACTGGTACCCTGAAGAGATTATGACAAAGGGTAAAAATGGCACTTGTACAAAAATATTCATAGCAGCCCTGTTTGTGGTGGCAAAGAATTGGAAATTATGTAAATGTCCTTCAATTGGGGAATGGCTTAACAAACTGTGGTATATGTATGTCATGGAACACTATTGTTCTATTAGAAACCAGGAAGGATGGGAATTCAGGGAAGCCCAGGGAAGCCTGGAGGGATTTGCACGAACTGATGCTGAGAAAGATGAGCAGAACCAGAAAAAATATTGTACACCCTAACAGCAACATGGGAGTGATGCCCAAACTTGATGGACTTGTTCATTCCATCAGTGCAACAATCAGGCACAATTTGGGACTATCTGCAATGGAGAATACCATCTGCACCCAGAGAAAGAATTGTGGAGTTTGAACAAAGACCAAAGACTATTACATTTAATTTAGGAAAAAAAAAAACCTGTTATCTACTTATGTAATTCTGCTATCTCTTATACTTTATTTTTCTTCCTTAAGGATGTGATTTCTCTCTCATCACATTCAGCTTAGATCAATGTATACCATGGAACTAACAGACTGCCTTCTGGGGGGTGAGGAGGGAAGGAAGATTAAGGAAAAAATTGTAAAACTCAAAATAAATAAAATCTCAAAAATCTCAAAAAAAAAGATTAAGAAGGATTTGTTGAGTACTGATGTGAAGGGAAATTCTTAGCTAAGTTCCTAGACTCTAAGAGGAAGGGTAGTCCTTTGCAAAATTCAGCTAAATTACTAGATTGGAAGAGAAAAAAAAAAACTAAAGGAAAAAATATTGAAATCTTTAAAACATTTTTTTTGCAATAAATGGTTAGCTTTGAAGGTAGTTGCATATAAAATTATGAAAATTATTGTCCTCTACTAACCAGGGATAAAAATAAAGATATTAGATGTGCTTATCTTAAAAACTTAAGCATTTTTATAATTAGTTGACTAAAAAGAAAAGATTTTTAGAAATGATTTTAGGAGGGAATTAAACAACGGATACATAGAATGACTATATCTTTAAGCCAAAGACATTTTCCTGTAGTACATGGCAGAACATATACATACATAGATATAGATATAGATATAGATATAGATAGAGATAGAGATAGAGATAGAGATAGAGATAGAGATAGAGATAGAGATATCAGGAGACATGCTATCAGAAAGATATGTATGCTTGTAAAATGCCTTACAAACTTTAAAGTACTTAATAAATCAATTGTTACTGAATACAAATGCTACATTTCTCAGAAAGAAAAGAGAGCAGTCAGTTGAAATAAAATTTTGCTTTAGCAGTCAGTTAACACAGAAATTGACTTAATTGACTTAATGTGTTAGGTAAGAGCATGGTATGGTGGAAAAACATTTAAGACTTGGATTTCTACTGAGGTACCACTTTCACAAGGTGTTGCATAAAAGTGCTCTATAAATGTGAAGGCTATTATTATAACAAGGTCTCCAACAGCTTTCATAGGGGAAAATCTATTTTTTATTTACCTTAAAGCAATGAAATTACCAAAAGTAAGGAGGGATATTTGCTGACATGTTAACTGGGTATAAATTGCCAACCTATTATCCCCTATGTCAATTAGGTCAATTTCAATATTTATTAGTCAACCATGATTGACTGGAGTACCTTCTATTATAGCCATATATATTCTTACAATGATTTATAATTTAGCATTTCTTCATTATTTTAAGAATCAATGGGGGGCAGCTAAGGTGGTGCAGTGGGTACAGCACTGGTCCTGAAGTCAGGAGTACCTGAGTTCAAATCTGACCTCAGACACTTAATAATTACCTAGCTGTGTGGCCTTGGGCAAGCCACTTAACCCCATTGCCTTGCAAACAAAAAAAAACTAAAAAAAAAAGAATGGGATTTCATTAGTCTGAGTATTCCTTCTAACAGTGCAGACTACAACTGTATCTTAATAGATGAATTTTTCTAGCTATTAAGGAGGACTCTAGCAAGAATCTTGTTGGCAGCGCCTAAGTTAGTTGTGATTGTCATAGGACAATCTATTTCCTTTTCCTTTATAGCAGGGATGGAGAATCTTTTTTTTCCATCAGGAGCCACTTGGATATTAATAACATTATTTGCAGGCAATACAAAAATATCATCTTAAAGTATTCTGCTACATTTTGTTAAACAATTAATTCTCCCTTAAAAACCTCCGAAATTTATTGAACTTTGAGTCTTGCCTGCAGTTGCCTTGGCAGTGTCAGACCAAATGATTTCATGGGCCTTATATGATCAACCTGATGTTACCAACCCCTGCTTTATAGAGATGGACAATGGAGGTATCTTTGAACTCTTGGGAGATAACCTCCTCTTGCCTTATTACCCCAGAAATTTTCAGTCATCAGTGAATATCCTTGCCTTGTAAATCTCAGCTGGAATAGAAGTAGCAACACATGCTTTGTCACATAAGAGGGGCTGAATGGAATTCAAAACCTCTTCTTCCATTGGAAGTTTGGCTAGAGAGAGATTGACTTCAACCTGAGTTGAAGTCAATGGTTCCTTATCAACTAATCAGTGTGACTCCATAAGCAATGAGTAATTGAAATACACCATAATCTGTGGCCCATAAATAGCCTTCATAGCCTTATAAAAGTGATTTGGATTATTACTACCAACATAAAACTGAATTTCATCTGCTTTATTACTAAGCTAAGAATACTGCATCTCTCTAAGCTTCTCTTGCACTTTACTTTTGATGGAGTGAAATGCTATCTTCTTAGAGATGAACTAGCTATTCTGCTAGTAAAACCTGTTAGTTCCCCTCTGAATTTCCCCATCATTTCTGTCAAATCAATTTAAAAGTTTATAAGTATTCTAGCCCAGATGAGGAAATGCAGTACTATATACCAAATCTGAGAGCTATCCACTCCTTTTCTCTCTCTACTGTTGAAAACTGTGTTGGCTCAACTTTTCCTCCAAGTCGAAGAGGAAAACAAACTATTCTTTTTTTTTCAAATTTTAAAAAAGGTTTTATCTTGAGTTTTACAATTTTCCTCCCAATTTTGCTTCCCTCCCTCCACCCCCCCCCCCACAGAAGGCAGTTTGTTAGTCTTTACATCATTCCCATAGTATGCATTGATCTAAGTTGAATGTGATGAGAGAGAAATCATATCCTTAAGGAAGAAACATATAGTATGAGATATAGCAGAATTACATAATAAGACAATTTTTTTTAAATTAAAGATACATAGAAAGTCTTTGGTCTTTGTTCAAACTCCACAATTCTTTCTCAGGATACAGATGGCATTCTCCATTGCAGATCTCCCAAAATTGTTGCCCTGTTGGTATGAGCAAGCCCATTAAGGTTGATCATCACTCCCATGTTGCTATTAGAGTGTACAATGTTCTTCTGGTTCTGCTCATCTCACTCAGTATCAATTCATGCAAATCCTTCCAGGCTTCCCTGAATTCCCATCCCTCCTGGTTTCTAATAGAACAATAGTGTTCCATCACATACTTATACCACAGAAACAAACTGTTCTTGCAAGGAGAAGCACTCTAACTGTTCAAGTTGTCTTTGGGTGATCTTTGTGCCTTGGGCCACCTCTTTTGTGGAATTCAAATGTTTAGTTTTGAGAAGATAAGTCTAAGGTCATTTCAGCAGTCTGAGCAAATGTTCCCTAGTTCCTACATCTGTCCCTTCTTCTTACAATAACATAAAATATTAAATGCCATTGTTTGCTGGGAGGGTACATCCATTAACTTCTATTGAATTTAGGTAAACAGAAGACAATGTTAATGATGAAGTCATGAGAAACATAAGTCTTCACCAGGGTTCATCATGAGAGAGCATACACACTGATGATGATGGCATAGTGCTTTCCAACTAGTGGTAATTGCATTACCTTGAGCCTATCACTCACTCTTTTGATCTGAACCAAATAGATAAATATGAATGAATAAATGAAAAAGCATGTATTTAAGCACTCCCTTTGTATGGGTATTGTGTTCAAGCTTGTTGATTAGATTAACTTTGATTACCAGCTTCAAACTATACCAGCTTCATGATGCTCCCCTTCACTACAGTCACTCTAGAAAAATATGTATCCAGCTCTGACTTTGGTTAGCTTACCTTCATTTGTTTCATTCAAGGATATCTGGATGTAATACTTTCTGGGTTCTCTCAAAACAAGCACTGTTAATCTTTCAGGTCTATTGGATTTCATGTTGTCCCTAAAGATGCACACATTCCATGTACTGAATGGAATCATCTTTGTGGAAGTTTTTGTGCATTTTTTGGTGATTTCACCATAGGGTAGAATCCCTGCCTGCCATGGTAAGCAGACTTGGGTAGGGTAAACAGTTTTTAAAACACCTTTTTTAGCCCCTCCTTCATATCAGAAAGTAAGTGGTGTAGTCCTTACAAGGCTGTCAAATCATACTGCTGCTTCAGTCAATGAGAAGACAACCCCATGGCCCTGGACTACCTGGGGTCAGGGTTGTGACTACAAATCCCAGTGTATCCACACCTGTGGATACTTCCCTACTTGCTCATTACCCCAGGACTTTGAGGTAAAAATGGCATGGATAATATCTTTTGACTTATGCATTAATTGGATTTAAATGAGACAGAATTACTTAAAGTCCTAGACATCACTCTCTTCCAGAATTAGTACAGTCCAGTGGCAAGACACAAATCAAAATAATGGACTGATGTTCAGGATGCAGAATATGGTCTTGGTATCTAACCAAGCTTTAAGCACTTCACAGAAGCTGTTTCTGCAGTCTGCAGGCTTATTGGAATAAGTTGTTCATATTCTCCTATTCACAGCAGGGAATTCTTCACCTGCTTGGGGTAGACACCCCTCTAACAAAGCCTCAATTTTGAGGTCTGTCAGTTCCTTAGAACTTGGTTTAGCTCATCTGCCATAAAGGGTTTACCAGGGTGTGGCCTCTATGCCCACTATAGCTTCTAGCAGTCACAGGTGAGAGTTAAGTGGCAGGTAGGCACTAAAGGTGGAAAGCAAACCCTGAAAAGGGCTTGGTAACTCTCACACCAGAGGTACTACTTTTCTCTGAATATCCAGATACCTCAATTAGATAAAATTATCTAAATTTTTTTAATCTGGAACTTTATTTCAAGTTATAACAGTGCATTAGTTCTTTTAAAATATTTGTTACTTTTACAAATATTTTATTATTTTTCTCTCCCAGTATTTCTCTTATTAAACAAAATAATTTTAAAAATGAAAATTCTCATAACAAATATTCATAATCCATTAATGATTCAGCAAAAAAAGTTTATCACATTGGCCACCTAAAACTGTGTGTCTCATTCTGATAAAGATTAGTTGTTCATTTATATCTGATTCTTTGTGACATTTTGTTGTTTTGTTTTTGGCAAATATAAAGGGGTTTGCTATTTCCTTCCCTTGTCATTTTACAGAAGAGAAAACTGAGTCAGAATATGATAAGTGACTTGCCCAGGTTCACACAGTTAAAATACAAAGTATAGATACACTGCCAAATGAAGAGAAGGAAGAGGCCTTCATTATGAAGCTTACATTCTAGTTGTAAGAGATGATACAAATCCAAATAACCATGATACTGGAAGGACATTAGGAATTCCCTGGGACTGGCAATGGGAGTGTTGAAAGAAGGCTTCCTGGAAGAGGTCAGTACAATAGGAAATTCCATAGGGAAAAGGGGAGGAGGGAAGACATTCCAGACATAATAACAGCATGAGGAAGATCTTGAAAGTATAGGAGTATGGAACTTGTTCAAGGAAATGTGTGTGTGTGTGTGTTTTGCTTGAGGTGATATTCAATTAATTTCAACAGGAGAACCATTCCCAAAAAGGAGTCAAACTATAGCTTTATGACTTAAGTAATGATTTCTTTTGACATCCCAATCTAAAACAATCCTGCAGAGTCACCATGCCTATTAGTGTTGGCCTTCCCTTTTCCCTTGTCGACCTCTATTTATATCCTCAGTTCTTAGCACAATAGTCACACAAAGGGAGTGCTTAAATACATGCTTTTTCATTTATTCATTCATATTTATCTATTTGGTTCAGATGTATGTGTGGGGAACTTCTTCCACTGAAGTAGAACAAATCATCTTTCATATATAGACTTAGAGAATTGACTGGGGACTTTGGGTCACATATATATAATTTATATAGATATGTGTGTGTGTGTGTGTGTGTGTGTGTGTGTATTTGTATATGCATATATACATACAGAGGGAAGGCAATAAAAACATTCAGCAATAGCAGGTTTGGCTCTGCTGAACCTGGGGTGATTTAAATGTACTACTAAGGAAAGTCAGTGAAATAAGTAAATTGGCCTTTATAAATCTTGGGTACAAAATGGCTAGGAAAGCTGCTGAAAAAATTATGATGTCAGCTCATTGATTATTAGGAAACAAATCAAGAAGCATGATTTTGTATATAGAATCTGTTAAGTAAGATGAAGAGGTAAGAAACAGCATTAGTAGAGTAATCAATAGATTACTGATCTGACTGTAAAAATATAGACATGAATTTGTAACATATGGGTGAGGGAATCTCTTCTTTCCTGGGGATGATATGTAGAACATGTATAGAGAGAAGAGTTCTTAACCTAGGGCCTGTTAATTTACCATATTTTAATATTCAATTTCTTTTTAATCCCATGTAGTTAATTTTATTCATTTAAAAACATTATTCTGAGAAAGGGCCCATAAACTTTTCCAAACTGCCAAAGGGTCCATGGCACACACACACACACACAAAATTAAGAACCCCTAATTTTGAGTACACTACTGCTTATATGATGCTAAGAAGAAAAATTTTAACTTTCATAGAATTATAGAATCTGAAAGAGAATCAACAAGAAAATTAATCACATAATTTCTTTTTTTTTTTTAGGTAATCATATAATTTCACCAAGCTAGTTAACATGAAAAATAGAAAGTAGTTGCAATGTGGGAAAAATATGGAGAAAAACAACCCAAAATATTCAAAGACAAAACTCCAAAAAGAGTCAGTAATCAAACCAAAAACCTTAGATGTCTTCCCACAAATGTCCAACCAATCATGTAATCAACAATAATTTATTAAGTGCTTATTATGATCCAGGCACTGTGGATACAAAAAAATAAAAGCAAAAATAATTCCTGCCTTCAAGGAACTTGCATTCCATTGGGAAGACAACATATATAAATCAGTACATTGTAAAATAAATGCAGAGAAGATGGAAGGCAGATTTAGAAAGGAAAGCACTGATGGCTGTGAAGTCTGGGAAATCTTCCCTACCAAAGATGGTGCTTAACTGAGTCTTAAACCAGGAATCCAAGAGTTGACAGTGAGGAGGGGGACTGTTCTAGGTAAAGGAGTGAAGTCTAAAAAGCGTATCGACAAGAGATTGAGTGCTGAGTGTGAAGAATGGCTAAGAGGCCAGAGCTGGAGCTAGAGTGATTTATATTTATTTCATTTGTCAACACATTGCATTAATCCCCTGATAGAATAAAGAGCAAGAGCCATCTTACCTTTTTTGGTATAAATATAGCCATAACATAATGCCTACTACAGAACAGATGCTTAACAAATACTTATTGATTTATTTATATTGAATAGTTTTCAATGCTAAACTTCAGATTTAATATTTTATCCTAGAGGCAATAGGGAGTACTAAATTTTTTAGTAGAGAGGAGACATGATAAAATTTCTGTTTTAGGAAAATCAGTTTGGCAATTGGAGGACAGAGCAAAAGGAAGGAAGACTGGAAGCCAGGAGACCAAATAGGAGATGTAAGGAGGACCTGAATGATCCAGGCTAGTAGCCACATGAGAGGAAAGAAAAGAAAGAATGTACAAAATCAATGCAGAAAGAATAGGAAGAGAAAAATCTTTACATCAAATATTATTGATTATAAAACTTGATATATGATGAATACTTGTTATCAAAAAATATACAACCATTCTCTAACAGATGAGTGTTCAAAAGTTATGAATACTTTTCATAAGACTATCTATCAAGACCCATATGAAAGATTGCTCTAGAGCACTAAAAATAAGAGGAAATATAGATTTTCAAATCTCTAAGATTTCATCTCATACTTTAAAAATGGGCAAATATAGCAAAAAAAAGCAAATAATTCATAGTACAAGGACTGTGGGAAAACAGATACACTAGAATACTGTAAATAAACTTTGTGAATTGATCCAACTATTTTGAAAAATGGGGAGACATATCTTGGCTCCCCATTAGAAGAAAAGGTTCTTGAAGGCAGAAATTATTTTTGCTTTTTCTTTGTATCCATAGTGCCTAGATCATAATAAGCACTTAACAAAGTGACTAAACTGTTCTTAGCCTTTGATCCATTAATATCTTGGGCCTACATCCTAAAGAGGTCAAAGACAGAAGCAAACATCAAACATATACCAAATTGTCATTTTTGTTGCTATTGTTGTAGCAAAGAACTACAAAGTTAAGTGTTCACAAGCTGAGTAAAGGCTGAACAAACTGGGATATATTAATGCAATGCGATAGCATTGTGAAACAAGAAATGATAATTATGAGAAATTAAAAAAAATGAAAAGGTTTGCATGAATTTATGCTATCTGAAATAAGCAGAAGTAGAATAACACCTACAATACTATCAATGAAAAATCACTAAACTGAAATCAAACTAAGTATTTGTAATAAGAAATCCCAATCTAAGAAAATAATGAAAAATTCCTTCCTTCTCTCAGCTAAGAGGCAGTGGATAATGGGGACAAAATTCTTTCTCACAAATGAAGGTTCAATTCCAGGAATAACCAGAAGTGACAGATATAAAAATAAATGGAATTAACATGCCTTATTTTTCTTAAGTAATGTGAGATATATGAGTTAAATGGACAAGATGAATTTTCAACTAATTAAAAATGGGAGCTAAGGAACAGGGAAGATTTAAAAATGAGTCTGAAGTTGTGAACTTGGGCATCTTAGAAGAATGGTAACCTCAACAGAACTAGTGAAGTTTGGAGGGATAGATTGTGAAAAGGGGAAATATAATTAGTATTGTTTGGGAGCACATCCTGAAGTGAGCCTGTTCAACAGAGAATCAATAATATAGTTTAAAGGAGAGGTTAAGGGAGAAATTAGGGTTAGATATATTAGAGTGTCATTTGTATAGAGATGATAACTGAGCTCATAGGAGATGATGAAATTACCAAGGTTGAGAGCATGGAAGAAAGAAGAGAAGATGGCATATAATAGGGAGGAGATTGATATAACAGCAAAGCTGATTGAGAAGGAACAGTTAAACAGAGACAAGGAGAACCTGGGAAAGCTAATGTCACAGAAGCCTTGGGAGAAAAGAATTTCCAAGAGCAGAAAGGGAGTGGTCAAAAATGTCAAATTCTACAGAGAGCTCAAAGAAATTCTCAGGGAAAAAAATTACTTAGCAGCCAAGAGATTATTGAAATCCATGGAAAAAAATTTCGGGTGAATGATGGAGTCAAAAGCAGAGACTAAGATCAAATTACTTCAGGGAGTAAAAAATGGTACTCGTGGAGACTGGGTTAATCATTAATTATTAACATCTTAATAAGTATCTTATGTGCTTTGGAAGCTTCAGGCTGTTGTAGGAATACAGTCTAATCTTGCTAGAGGTGAGTTAAAAAGTCAAGTTGAGATTTTTTCCCATAGATTCAGAGATAAGGGGAGGACATGAAAAAGGGAGATGGGTCTTTTTTTAGAAATGACCCATAAAAACCCAGGGACAGCTAAGAATAGAAAAGTTTAGATCTTCTTTTGTCACTGGTATATAGTATAATGTTACTTTGAGTTTAGATAACTGAAAAAATAGATCACAATATCTTGTTACAACAGCATTTTCTTGAGTATTCATAACATTATCCACACAACCTCCTTTTATTTCCATATTTTAACTACATTAGATATGTGGATTGAAAACTATTTTCTCTCTCTCTCTCTCTCTCTCTCTCTCTCTCTCTCTCTCTCTCTCTCTCTCTCACTTGACTGAATAAAAGGAATTCTAGATTGGATTCAATAGAGAACCCAGATTCAAGCTCTGGCTCAGTCACTTACTACTTGTGAGACTTTGAGCAAGTCATTTAAATAACCTTTCTAGTCTTAGATTTTATATTTGTAAACCAAGAGGTTTTATTTTATTATTATTTTTATTTTTTTTAAGACAATGGGGTTAAGTGACTTGCTTAAGGTCTCACAACTAGGTAATTAAGTGTCTGGTGCAGATTTGAACTCAGGTCCGCCTGACTCCAGAGCTGGTGCTCTATCCACTGTGCCACCTAGCTGCCCAGAAGGTTATATTTAGATGTCCTCTAAGGTTCCTTCAGAATCAAAATTATAATGCTATGGTTTTAGCAAATTCTAAAGATGCACTAGTATTTGCCTTGGAATCACTGCATCTTCCTTTCTGCCTCATAGCAGAACTCTGACATGTGTTGCCTCCCCCATTTGAGAATCTAGACTGTCTGACTTTTCTTTTTTGTATTCCATATGCTTATTACATATAGTAAGCACTTAATAAATAATTTTCCCTTCATTCACTCAATCATTTAATGATCTCACTTCTATTATTTGGAACATTTCAGCCTACTATTGGTTCTCTTTCCCTGAAATGGTTAATTCAAGCTTAGTCTAAATAACTAGATTAGGCCAATACCTATCCCTGAATTATTAAAGTATTCAAATTTTTTTAGATGATGTATTGTACTAAAACTATGAGAGATGACATTGATGTGTCACATAACTTAAACATAAATTACCATAAATTCAAAAATAATGATAAATCAATAAACAAGGTACAATTCTCTTGCTAGCTGGTAGGTCCAGGTGAATGAAAGCCATGTGAGAGATTTAATTACTATGTGAAGAAATGAGAATGCCAATCTTTTTAAATGCCAGACTAATTAAGGTTGTGTAACTTACACATAGGGTAAACAAAAGCAACATTCTGAGTGTTGATGCCCTCTCTCCTCCTTGCATTAATTCTTTTAGAACACTCAAAGTGATCATTTAATGTCCTAAAACAGCAACACAGTAAATGGTGCTGTAGGAAGCCAGCTTCAAAAGCCTGATTTATTACCTGGTAGTAATTTATGCAAGGGAGAATCTAGTTTATCATCATGTTTTTGTATTTAGAGCTCTCTAATGTTCAAGGTTAAAACGATATAACCTGCCTTGACAGAGTTCAGGGATTGGTTTAAACCAGAGTAACTCCCCATTCTCCCCGCCCTCCCATCCCCAATGTATTGACCTTTGTTTTGAATGTTTTATAGATATTAGCTATTCTAAGGGTAACTGAGAGCCAACTAATAAAATCAGATCTTGAACTGAATATCATTATTATAAATCCACAATTCTCCCTTTACTTCAGTTTGCTTTACACAAATTCATCTTCATGTAAAGAATTTTGAAAGAATTCACATTCCCAAACATCTAGGTTAACTTTGTGTGTAGGTCTGTTGCCCTCAGGTGTTAAGGGTACATATCTCATCTCAGGTAGACCTGTTGCCCAGCATCTCCTGTCTGTGTGCTCTTAGTTCTGATCAGGCCTCCACCCTTACCCCATACTGGCCTGGACTCCTGTGTTCTTCCTCCTGTTCTCTCTTATCTGTTCCCCTCCTCCCCCACACCCATATGTACCCTTAATGGTCTACTGTGGTCAAACAAGAACTGCCTGTAGCATTTGGAGTATAGATGTGCTGAACACTAGCTACTTTTAGGATTACATCTAGAACAGGAAGGGACCTCTGAAACCTGTTTCTCTCATTTTACATGTGAAGAAACAGAAACCTATGGAGGTAAAATGTCTTCTCTAAGATCACAGAGTCTAAAATCATGAGATGTGGAATTTGAACTCAGGTCCTCTGCCTCTACAGTCAATACTCTTTCCACTCTACTGGTCAACAGACAGGATTTCAGTGGCATTGTAACTGATTATCAAATTAAACAGCTTCCAATGAAGAACTTACTCATCCTTCTCCTGCTCCACCCCCCCCCCCCATTCCAATTTATCCTACTTTCAAACTGCTCTAATTGTTAACAGGTTTTCTTTATATCAAAACTGGATCTCCCTCCCTGAAACTTCCAGGCATCACTCCTAGTTCTGGTACTAAATGGAACAAATGTAATAAGCAATAATGACAACACTGAATTGAATTGAACTGGTTGGACAGAATTAGTATTCAGCTCTAACCAAAAAAAATATGGTCTTATCCAAGTTGTTCATATATAATTGAAGGGCAGCTAGGTGGCACAGTGGATAGAGCACTGGTCTTGGAGTCAGGAGGATGGGAGTTCCAATTCAGCCTCAGACACTTGCCACTTACTTGCTATGTGACCTTGGACAAGTCACTTAACCTTAACTGCTTTTGCAACCAGAGCTATCTCCAGTTGTCCCGATTCATATCACTGAACCTAGATGACTCTGGAAGAGAAAGTGAGGTTGGTGACTTTGCATGACTCCCCTTCACTCAAATGTATTTAATATGCTTGTCATGGCATCATCTCCCTGATGTCATGGTCTTCTGTGAGAATGAAGGACAAACTTCATAATCATATAATTGAAAGGTTTTTGGTTGACAAAGTTCATTTTTAAAAATGAGCCCAATGTAAGTATCTGAGGCTGAATTTGAATTCAGGTCTTCCCGATTTCAAGTGCAGGGTTGTGTTGTTATTTAGCCACACCTGACCCTTTGGGTTTTCTTGAAAGAGATATTAGAGATTTTCTCTTTCCTTCTCCCATTCTTTTTATACATGAGGAACTAAGGCAGAATTAAATGACTTATCCAAGATCACATAGTTAGTACCTGAGGCCAAACTTGAAGTCAGGAAGATGAGCCTTCCTTACTCCAGGCTCAACTATGTTTCTTAGCTGCCTAGTTCTGAGGCTGCATAGAAATCTCTAATATCCGTATCTTCTAAATGTTTCATGCTTTATATTTATTTATAGAAAAAAGTATATCTGTTAATTATAATGACAAATTGTAACATTGCAGAAGTGGGGAATGATGAGTGTTGAATATCTTATCATGACATATATTGTCCACCTCATGGCCTATATAGCACTTCTATATTCTACAAAGATAGTTAAAGGCAAGTTTATCTTTTTTCATAGCAAATTCCTGAAATGGTTAATATGTCATTCTCACAAAATAAAGATATTTTCATAGGAGGCATTTATTACAGAAAATGGATGGATATATTACCAAATCCTGGAATCCTGCTTAGCTTTTTGTTGACTAACTCAAAGAGCAGAGGCATACAACACAGGGTTTTGAATGATTCCTCCTTTGTATATAGTTGTTTGCTTGCTCTCTCCCCCTTTTGATGAGTTTCTAGAGAACAGGAACTGTCTTTTCCCTTTCTTTGTATCCCTAGCTATTTGCACTGTAGTAATAGTAGGCACTCAATAAATGCTTATTGATTGACCTTCACTGGGGATTACTGAGGCCCTCTCTTCAGCCCAGTCTAATTCTTTTTAGCCAACTAAACTGCTTTTTCTCCCTAGCTTCTGACACTCCCACTCCTGCTATTCAGGGCTTTTAAGATAAACCTGTAAGTGGTGAATTACACCTGCATTCATTTTCTCTAGAGAGCTTAATCTGATACTTCATTTGTAAAGTAAAACAAGACTATATTCTCCTGACCTAATTTCTCCTTCCTGGACACCTACTACCTGAGCTTCTGCGACCCATCACCTTCTACTCTATAGCCCCTTTCCACTTTGAAAGACTCTCTTTTTCAACTATGGGCCTGTCCATTTCTAAAACCAAGTTGCCATCTTATTCTTTTTTATATTATGTATTAATATATAATTAACATAATTATATTTATAATTATATTTAAATATTATATATATATTTATTTTATATATTATATAAATATAAGACCATATATTATATATATTTATATAGATATTTGGAAGTATTGTGTGCCTCACAGAGCTAACTTATCTGTTCCTCATAACTAATACTTGTCTCAGACAAAGAAGAGACCAGAGACAAAGATAACAAGTTCTCCATTTATTTTACAGAATGCCAGAACTTAAATATCCTCTTAGTCCTTGGTCCTTGGTCAACAGACAGGATTTCAGTGGCATTGTAACTGATTATCAAATTAAACAGCTTCCAATGAAGAACTTAATCATCCTTCTCCTGCTCTACCCCCCCCATTCCAATTTATCCTACTTTCAAACTGCTCTAATTAACAGGTTTTCTTTATATCAAAACTGGATCTAAGAAAATCTCTAATATCTCTTTCAAGAAAACCCAAAAGGTCAGGTGTGGCTAAATAAGACCCGAGTCCTTATATTATATATATTTTATATATATATATATATATATATATATATATATATATATATATATATATATATATTATATATAATATTTACATACTTATTTATAATTAGATATTATATTTATAACTATAATTATATATAATTAATATAATGTATAATTAATATAATTAATATTTATATAATAATACTTATATTTTATTTACACACACACACACATATATATATATATCTTATACTAGAGCATAATCCATGCAGGGACTGACTTCCTACTCTTTTCCCTTCTCACTACTTCTGTTTAATTTGACATCTAGGCAGATAGAAGTGGGAGTCAGGAAATCTAAATTCAAATCTAGCTTCAGACACTACCTGTGTAAATCCTAGACAAGTCACTTAGCCTGTCTGTCTCAGTTGCTTCATCCATTAAAGGGAGACCATAATAACATCTACTTCTCAGAGTTATTCTAAGGATAAAATGAAATGTTTGTAAAACACTATATAAATGCTAACTATTTTGTTGTTGTCATCATTATTATTAATGGGAGAGCCTCAGGATATAGTGAGAGCTCATTGAAAGACCTCAAACAAGGGGCAGCTAGGTGGGGCTGTGGATAGAACACTGGGCCCTGGAGTCAAGAAGACTTGAGCTCAAATCCAGCCTCAGACATTTAATAATTATCTAGCTGTGTGGCCTTGGGCAAGCCACTTAACCCCTTGGCTTTGCAAAAAAAAAAAAAAACCTAAAAAAAAGATAGAAAGTCTTCAAAAAGAGAGGCTAAATGACTAATTACTATGGATGTTGTAGAGAGGATTCTCTGTCAGGTCCAGGTGGGAAAAGAAGTCCCTTCTAGTAGAGTCCATGATTCTTTGATCTTCAGAAAGCTCATATTCCCAGACTTCTAAATCTATGTAGATTAGTTTGGCTGACCTGATTTTTTTTCCTCCTTTTTTTTTTCATGGATGGCTCTGGGGGGAGAGAAAAAAATGAATACACTGGAAAATATATTTTATATAAGTTATCAATAGAATGTATTTAAAAACAATGTTATGACTAGAAATAGAATTTAGAGATGGTGTCTAAACACTAAGTGGTTATATAGTTTGGGAAGGTTATTTTTATTTTTCAAATTATTAAGTAAAAAAAAAATACACTGTACACCCAAACAGCAACATGGGAGTGATGATCAACCTTGATGAACTTGCTCATTCCATCAGTGCAACAATCAGGGACAATTTTGGGCTGTCTGCAATGGAGAATACCATCTGTATCCAAAGAACTGTGGAGTTTGAACAAAGACCAAGAACTATTAACTTTAATTTAGAAAAAAAAAAACAAATGATATCTTATTGTCTGATCTTGCTATCTTTTACTTTATGTTTCTTTCTTAAGGATGTGATTTCTCTCATCACATTCAATTTGGATTTATGTATACAATGTAAAGACTGGCAAATTGCTTTCTGTGGGGGGTGGGGGGAGGGAAGTAAGATTAGGGGAAAAATTGTAAAACTCAAAATAAATAAAATCTTTAAAAAGGGGGGGGGCTGATGTGCTATCTACATTTCATTGTACATCTTTGTCTATTATTGTTCTCCAGCTAAAATTGTCTACATAAGTGATTAGACTTTTGAAAATTTTTTCCTTCTAAATATCTAAAAAATATCTTCTTTCAAAAAACATGTATTTTTCAAATAACAATTCATTAAAGTTAAATGTTTTGAGCTTATTTTCAGGGTTTCACAATATCTTCAAGATAATCAAAGACACAACGTTGGGAAATATTGGTCTTTATAATTTATCATTCCTGGCTATATTAATAAGTGCTGCCACAGAGGATTTTCCGGTAGATGAATTCTGACATCTAGTGTCAACTAAGTATAATTACAAAGATTTACCTTTAATTCATCAACTAGAGCAGAATACTTTAAATTAGGAAATCCTGCTTTTTAAACTGGAAGGAACTTAAGGGTTTATCAAATCCAACCAAACTCTTCATTTTGCTGATGAGAATGGTCAATCCCCAAGAGACTAAGTGATTTGTGCAAGGTAGCACTAGACTAGAATCCAATCTCTCACCTAGTAATGTTTCCCCTTCTCTAACACTTAAAAGTGGGGCTTTAGAAATATTAAAAAGAAAATTTCCTGATAAACTTCAAAATGGTATATTTCTGATTCTTTTCAGTGCATAAAAATAGAAAATTATCTGAGAATTTATAAGATCCTTTGTAAGAGACTGTTGAGGGTCAGAGAGGTCATTGCCAACTTGGAATGGCCTAGTGGTCTTCTTGCCCAGGTTCACCCTTGGCCTAATTTCCTGGGCCAGCTCTCCAGATCTGCCTTATGTTTTGGCATGTCCTGGAGCATTGTGTTAAACACTAAGCAGGTGATATAGCATCACCGTGAGAGAAGTACTAGCCTGAGGAAGTAAACTTTATCACCAGCTGTCCACTATCAGGAAGGCATTTGTTTGATTTGCTAACTGGAGAACTCTGCATAAATTGGGGGTAAACTAAGGACTAAGAGGATATTTAAGTTCTGGCATTCTGTAAAATAAATGGAGAACTTGTTATCTTTGTCTCTGGTCTCTTCTTTGTCTGAGACAAGTATTAGTTATGAGGAACAGATAAGTTAGCTCTGTGAGGCACACAATACTTCCAAATTTTATATCTTGTTTTAAAATTAGTTTTCTAAAATATGAAATCAAATCATTTGTTGAGTTTTACCAAATCACTGCCCATTAAATCATTTTCAAAAGGAATACTAATGGTCCTAAAATATATATGACCATTCAAGTTAGTGTTCCCTCACATTGTGATCTTAATTGTAAAATCTAGGTTTATTGCTGAACATCTTGCATTTGTTTCTCCAAGTTATTGTATTTCATTTGAAAGGACCATCTTGTGTTGGGACAAATGCCACTTAAATTTTGGAGATCTCTCAAGGTATGAAGAGAAAGTTTTATTAGTTTCTGGAGAAAAGGGCCCCAATCAATTACAGAGACTGAGCAAAGGAAAAAGACCCCAAGAGTCATATATATCCTAAGGCAACCCCCTCCCCACTGACCCATCCTTGATGAGGGATGGGGTCTTCACAATCTAAATGCATAAATTCATCAAAGGAAAAAAGCATATAATTCAAACAGAAACAGGATTATCCCCTTCAGCCCCAGGAATTGAATGGATATCCCAACTTCAACAGATAAGACAGGGTCAGTTGATTCTTCACCAATATCCCAGAAGTTGCTTGTCAGGGGAGGAGGGGCACATAGTTCAACTATTTTCTTTTTAGGTTTTTTTTTTTTGCAAGGCAAATGGGGTTAAGTGGCTTGCCCAAGGCCACACAGCTAGGTAATTATTAAGTGTCTGAGGTCCAATTTGAACTCAGGTACTCCTGACTCCAGGGCCGGTGCTCTATCCATTGTGGCCACCAAGCCACCCCAACTATTTTCTAATCTATAATATTCTACTGAGGAAATCTCAGACTTTATCCCACTCAATCTTAAGAGTTCTAAGAAAAACTTCAATAGTAGCAGAGAGATGAAAACTTATAGAATTGGAAATTAACTTTGATAAAAGAAAATGGATAGGGGCAGCTAGGTGGCCCAGCAAATAGAGCACCGGCCCTGGAGTCAGGAGTACCGGAGTTCAAATCTAGCCTCAGACATTTAATAATTACCTAGCTGTGTGGCCTTGGGCAAGTCACTTAACATCACTGGCTTGCAAAAAAAAAAGAGAATTGATAAAAAATTAATATTGTATCCAAGGGACCTTACCCACTTTGAAGACTGTGAAAAGAATAGAATATATACATCATTGATTCTGCCATGTTAATAAAGAGCTGGCAAGGAGAGACAAAGCTCCCTAGAATCAATGTTAGCAAGAAAGTGTCCATGATGATTAGGTCAGAAATCCTTAAACATAAAGTACTTCTTAAAATGATATCTTCACAGGGTTATTAACCCACAAATAGAACAGAAAGTACAAAACCTTATGGTCACCCAGTATACAACTGAAAAGAATGATATGAAAACCTTCTGGGGAACTAGATGACAAATTGGTGAGAAACATGTATTAGATGCAGCTTATCCTATGAGAAGATTCCTGAAAGCTATGGAACCAAGATGACAAAAGGATACTGTAAAAAATCCAATTAGGAATTTAGTCTTAAAAATTGGTACAATGAGTCAAAGGTGCCCCTATATGGAAAAAGATGAAAGAAGAAAGCACAGTACCATTCTGGTGTTTGGTACATTTGTGCTTGTATTATCAGGAAGGATAGACAAGTGGTTTCCCTGGACATGAATGAATCCCTCTAATCCTTATTTGTTGTATGACTCAGGGCAAGTCGAGTAACCTTTTTGCTTCTTGGTTTCCTTATCTGTAAAACGGAGATAATAAAAACATCTACCTCAGAGTTAGTGAAAGGATCAAATGATATAATCTACATAAAGTGCTTTGAAACCCTTAAGAGGGCTATTTAAATGTCAGTTAAGATGATGAGCTATGATTAATTTAATAGATTTAATAGAAATTTATTGTATGATTATGATATGCAATATATTAATGCAAAGTACCATTTAGCAGAACCAGGATAAGGCAACAGTCTGGCTCTCAGTATGTTATTGTCCACCTGAAGCTGTGAGCCTTTCAAATAAAAAAAAGTATCATGACTCAGCACAAAATGTATACCTACTGTGTATTATGGAGAACTGAATTTTCAGCACATACATTTTTTGAGTAGTAAAGAAATAAAATAAAATAGATTCCTATTTACTGGAAAATGGCTAAACAAATTATCGTAAATGAATTCAATAGAATATTACTGCAAGAAATAATGAATATGAAGAATTCAGAGAACCATGGGGAAATGCATATGAACATATGATGAGGGAAGTAAGCAAGCTAAGACATTAACACGCACAATGATTATAACAACATAAATATAAAAATAACAAGTTTGTATCTAGAGAAGTAATAAGAAATCGCACCTCCTTTCCTTCCTTTCAATGGTGGGGAACATTATATTTGCTGCCAGACTCAGGTGATATGTTTGGTTTTAATGATTTCTTTCTTTTTTACTCTTCCCTTTTTTATCCTTTGCTCTAAGGATTGGCACTATGTGGATCAAAACAAAATGGGGCAAGTTCTCAAAGAGATGAGAGTACTAGATCATGTTACTTGTCTCCTGAGGAACCTGTATTCAGGTCAAGAAGCAACAGAACTGAACATGGAACAACTGGTTGGTTGTATATATTACCTTATTTATTTCACTTAATGCAAATTACATCATACAAAATGCCAGGTTGGATGAATCAAAAGCTAGAATTAAGGTTGATTGTACAATTGTTAATAATCTCAAATATAAAGATGATGATGATATTGTTTGTCCTTCATTCTTGAAGACATCCAGAACACCAGGGAGGTGATATTATGACAAGCCCGTGAATTGGATTTGAGGGAGAGGGGTGCTGTGCTAAGTCACTAGCCTCACTTTCTCCTCCAGAGGCATTTGGCCAGATATGAATCAGGATGACTGGAGATGGCCCTTAATGCAGGGCAAGCAGGGTTAAGTGACTTGTGCAAGTCACTGTGCAAATCTGAGGCCAGATTTGATCTCAGATCCTCCTGATTCAGGGCTGGTGCTCTACTCACTGTGACAATTAATCACCCATGAAGATGATACCATTCCATTGGCAGCAAGTTAAGAAGAATTAAGAAACTTCTTGAGGGTGAAAGAGGAGAGTGAAAAAGCTGGCTTGAAGTTTAACATAAAAAAAAACAACACCTAAGATTCTGGTATCTAGTCCCATCATTTTCTGGCAAATAAGAAAGAGAAGAAATGGATGCAGTATTGGATTCAGGAGCCTTCATGTCTTCCCCTCCCCCGCCTTTCTGCTTTTAGTTCCCTTTTTAGGTGCTATCTTCTCCAATTAGAATATAAACTTCTTAAGGGTAGGGATTGTTTTTCTTTCTGGTTCTATTGGTATTTCCAGTGCCTAGGTCAGTGTCTGGCACATCATAAGTCCTTAATAAATACCTGTTGACTTAATAAATTATATTAAAAATTAATTTCAAAAATGTTTTCAAAGCAATTTATCTATTGCTATCTCATTTCATCTTCAATCTTTTTTTTTAAGGTTTTGCAAGGCAAATGGGGTTAAGTGGCTTGCCCAAGGCCACACAGCTAGGTAAGTATTAAGTGTCTGAGGCTGAATTTGAACTCAGGTACTCCTGACTCTAGGACTGGTGCTTTATCCACTGCTCCACCCAGCCACCCCCATCTTCACAATCTTTTGAAGGAGTTATTTTTCCCATTTTAGAAAGGAGATAATTGAGTCTGAGAGAGATTTAATAATTTTCTGAAGGTCATATAGCAAGTAAGGGTGAGGCAGGATTAGAACCCCTATCTTCCTAACTCCAAATCCAAAGTTCTATATACATCTATACCTAGTTACAAGAGCTAAGGAGCCAGAATCAGTGCTTGTATTAATGTTAATTAGTATTAATATTTATAAATTTGATATGGAGATTAAATGCATTTGAAAGAGAACCTGGAGAAATTACCTTGCAAATCTCAAAGACTTGGGATCAAACTGTGCCTCTGATTATATATATATAGCTGTATGAGGAAGAGCAAGTCTTAACATCTGACTAATATACAAAGCTGGGACCAACTCTTCACTACGAGGAATCCATTGAGGATCAAATGAAATACTGCATGTCAAGCAAGAACTTCCACTTCTGAATCCTGAACACATTCCATCTGCAGACTGGCTGTGTGACCAAGGACATGCCAATATCTCAATTGCCCAGAAAACTACAGAGCCTATAATTTACAGACATTTAAGCTGTCAGGGTCTTAGACTGCTCTCTAACACTAGAAAGGGCAGACTTTGGTAGGGATAGTTTCTCAATCTGGGAACTCATCAATCAAATTCAATTGAAAAAATTTTTACTAATCACTTACTATGTGCTTAGTTAAAAAGAGGTTCAGAAGACTGTCTCTGCCTTCAGGGAGCTTACAATCTAATGGGATTGACAACCTGCAAATAAAGATCTACAAAACCAACTCAATTCAGTAAACAATATTCAGCTCCCATTAGATGCTGAGGAGATTTAAAAGGAGGCATAAGACTGCCCTGACCTCAAGAAGTTTAAAATTGAATGCAAAAAAAAACCCCTTAGGGTGGTTTTAAGATATAAAAGCTTAAATGGCTTAAATTTATGCTGTTATATTTCAAAACTGCAGTGCAATTGTGGGTGTGTGTGTGTCTATGTAATGTGTATATATTTGTATATAATGTCTAATTCTGCAAATGAATCCTAAGATATAATTCATATATATGTATATTCTAAACACAAACATATATTCTAAATATACATAAATATTCATATATGTGTATATTTATATGCATGTTCTAAATGTGCATAAATGTTCATATGTGTATTTTAAATATATATGTAGTCTAGATATAAATATATTCTAAATATACATAAACATATACATACAGCCTAAATATACATAAATATCCATATATATGTGTATATTCATATGTATTTCTAAATGTATGTATTCTAAATATACATATTCTAAACATATGTAAATATCCATATATTCATATGCATATTCTAAATATACATGTGTATTCTAAATATACATAAACATATACATATATTCTAAGTATGTGTCCAATCTCTTTAAATATATCATTTGCACATGAATATATATACACCTCACTTTAAATAGAGCCTTAATCATATATGTATATAAAAATTCATATATAGTTTACATGTATGTGTATATCTATCTATCTATCTATTTTCCCAGGCGGGAAAACTCATCGTCCTGGGTTCAGCTTTGACCTCAGACACTTACTAAGGAGTCCCTTCATCCTGTTTGCCTCAGTTTCCTCACCCGTAAAATGAAGTGGAGAAAGAAGTGCAAAGCACCGCAGTCTTTTTTGTCAAGGCCCGAAAAGGCCCACGCGGCGGCTGCACCCCCCCTCGGGGTTCGCGTTGCGTGCCGCGCGCTGACCCCCTCGGCCGCCCGGCTGCGTGCCACACACTCGCGGCCACAGCGCAGCGGCTCGCACGAGCTCGCCCGTACACCCGCCCCCACCTCCTCCACCGGATCCTTTCCTGTTTCCCCAGCGCACGTGGGGGCTTCCTAACTCGGGGCTCCGGGGTTCCGCGCGCGGCGTAGGGGCCCTGGGGTCCGGCTCGCGCCCCTTCTCGCCCCGCCCCCTCCGGCGCGCGAGCCGCGTGACCCGTGACGTCATCCGCCCGCGCCGCCGCGGACTGGCGCCGCAGTGTGGGGCCGGAGGGCTCCGGGCCGTAGCCTTGCCGGGGGGGGAAGCTCGCAGTTTCCGGGAGAACGCAAGTACGGAAGTGGCCCCCCGCCGGGGTGGTCCTCCGACCCCACCCCCGTGCCGGCGTCTTTTGCGGCTGCGCGAGCCCGAGCCGGGCAGGGTCTCAGGTAACCGTCCCTGCTCCCTGCCCCTTGGCACCCCTCCCCCACCGCGGGGCTTCCTCTTCCGACCCGACCGGAGTCCTGGGCGCGGGGGGGGGAGGGGAAGCGGCGCCCCCGCCGCCGGAAACCGAGGGGAGGAGAGGGGCAGGTGGGGGGCGCCCTCCCCGAGGGCGTGGCAGCGCCGGGCCCCTCCCCCCGCAGGTTTGTGCCCGGCTGGGGCGGGGGCTCCCAGGCCCCGGGGTTCTGGATGTGGCCCTAGAGGGAGAGGAAATGCACCCCTTAACCCCCCAGTTCTTTAGCACTCGGGGGGGCCCCCGGACTCGGTTCCTCTGGTGATTCTTGATGGCGGCTCTGCCCCGAGGCCCCTTGGGTGCCGGGCGGCCCCCCAGACAGGCGTGAAGGCCAGGGTCAGGAGGACCACACAGGGCGCGTGTGCCCACCAGGCACCCCCCGCAGAGGTGGAGACTTCATGCAGCCCACCGCAGAACACGCAGCCCCGGGCAGGACCCTTCGCCAGTGGCCATGCCACTTGTGCGCCACTCCACTTGGGGTGATAGGAACAAGCCTTCGCATGAATCGATTGATCTATTAATTAAACAGCGAGTTTGGGGTATTTCTAAAGAAGAACAAAGTCTGAAATTCAGGTCAGCTAGCAAATGCTAAGGGCCTGCTTCGTTCCGGGGCACTTTTCTCCGTGCTGGGATAACAAAGAAAGGCAAAAAGCAGTCTTTGCTCTGAAGGAGTTAACAAGTCTAACACGGAAATATCACAAATTTTTTTAGTTGTTTTTTTTTAACAAGGCAATGGGGTGAAGTGGCTTGCCCAAGGCCACACAGCCAGGTAATTATTAAGTGCTGAGGCCCGATTTGAACCCAGGTACTCCTGACTCCAAGGCCACACAGCCAGGTAATTATTAAGTGCTGAGGTCCGATTTGAACCCAGGTACTCCTGACTCCAAGGCCGGTGCTCTAGCCACCCTAGAAATATCATATATAAAGGATAAATTAATAGTAATCTTGGAGAACAAACTTAAGGACTGAGAAGGCATCTTGTAAAAGATGGAATTTTACAGATAAGACAACCCAGGAAAATAGGTTAAATGACTTGCTTAGGATCACTCTTCTTCTGGTTGGGACTTAAAAGAAGCTAAAAGACAAGAGATGGGGAGGAAGAATTTTTTTAGACTTGAGGAATGCCAGTGAAAATACTTGAAGTTGGGAGAAAGGAGGCCACTGTCAACAGATCAAAGAATCAGTGGAGGACATTAAAGTGTAAGAAGACTGGAATAGTAGGAAAGGGCCAAGTTTTGAAGGGTTTTGAAAGTGAAACAGATGATATTATATTTTTTCTTGTAGGTGATAGGGAGGCACTGGTATATGGGGTATCATGGTCACACCCATCTTTAGTTCTTTAGGAAGATCAGTGAGTGAAGGATGAACTAGAGGGCAAAGATATTTTAGAAATGAACCTGCAGACTATTGGCAATAATCCAAGTATGAGATCTTGAGGGCTTGGACCCACATATGAGAGGATAAAATTGTAGGTAAAATTGAGAGTATTTGACATTTTGTTGAATATGGGAGATTGAGGAACTGATGATCTGTAGGTTTCAAGTGCTATTCTTTTTTGCTGTCGACTTTTTTTTTTTAATAAATTACTACAGAAGTCATGTTGTAAAAGTAAATATAATCTTCCCCAAAAAAGAGGCACCCCAAGAAAAATAAAGTGTGTGTGGGGGGGAAGAGTATGCTTCAGCAGGATACCATCAGCTCTTAGGAGTGGATAGCACTGTTTATCATAAGTCCATCAGAGAAATTGCTTCACTGGTTTTTTTTTCCCCCACAGTTGCTATTGCTATTTCCTTCCATCCTTGTTCCTCCTACGCCCATTTATTCTATTCTCTCTTTCCTTTCACCCTGTCCCTCCTCAATAGTGTGCCAAGTCTGACTATCCTCTTCCAGGTTCTTCCCTCTCTTCCACATCCCCTGCCCCTCCCCCATCCCCCATTCCTCTCCTATTTTCTTCTAGGGTAAGATAGATTTCTATATCCAATTGAGTGTGTGTGTGTGTGTGTTTGTGTGTGTGTGTGTGTGTGTGTGTGTTAGTACCCCTCTGAGCTCCTTCTGATGAGAGTAAAGGCTCACTCACTCCCCCTTACCTTCCCCCTCTTCCACTCCATTGCAAAAACTTTTTCTTGCCTTTTTTATGTGAAATAACTTGACCCATTCTTTTTCTCCTTTTTCTATCTCCCAAAAATATACCTTCAAATTCATCTCCCTTATGTGCTTTGTCTATATCTCTATATATCTCTATATATCTCTCTCTCTATATAATATGCATATATTCCTAATTAATGAGAAAGTTCATATGAGTTATCAGTGTCATCTTCCCATGCAGGAAAACAAGCAGTTCAGCATTATTAAATCCCTCATAATTAGTCCTTCCCATCCATCTTCTTTATGCTTCACCTGAGTCCTATACTTCAAGATCAAACTTTCTGTTCAGCTCTGGTCATTTCAACAGGAAAATTTTAAAGTCCCCTGTTTTATTGAATGTCCATCTTTTCCCCTGAAAGAGTATATTCAATTTTGCTGGGTAGTTGCATTTTTGGTTATAATACAAGCTCTTTTGTCTTCTGGAATATCATATTCCAAGTCCTATGAGCCCTTAATGTAGATGCTGCTAAATCTTGTGTTATCCTGACTGTAGCTCCACAATATTTGATTGAAGTGTTTCTTTCTGACTGTTTATAATATTTTCTTCTTGAGAGTTATGAAATTTGGCTATAATATTTCTGCCAGTTTTCATTTGGGGTTCTCTTTCAGGAGGTGATGGATGAATTCTTTCAATCTCTATTTTCCCTCTGCTTCTAGGATATCAGGGCAGTTTTTCCTGGATTATTTCTTGAAAAATGAAGTCTAGGCTTTTTTTTTTGTCATGATTTTCAGGTAGTTCAAAAATTTTTAAATTATCTCTCCTGCACCTCTTTTCCAGATCAGTTGTTTTTCCAATGAGATATTTTACATTTTCTTCTATTTTTTTATTCTTTTGTTTTTTTTATTATTTCTTGATTTCTCACAAAATCATCAGCTTCCCTTAGCTTCATTCTACTTTTGAAGGAATTACTTTCTTCAGAGAGTTTTTGTATCTCCCTTTTCCATCTGGCCAATCCTGCTTTTTAAGTCATTCTTCTCATTGGCCTTTTCTACTGCTTTTTCCATTTGACCCAAACTGGTTTTTTTAAGATGTTATTTTCTTCAGTCTTTTTTTTTTTTTTTTTTTTTTGGTAATTCCTTCACCAAGCTGCTGACATGGTTTTCATGATTTTCTGTCATTGCTCTTATTTCTCTTCCCAATTTTTCCTCTATCTTCCTTGATTTTCAAAATCTTTTGAGCTCTTCCATTTCCATAGCCTGAGACCAATTCATATTTTTCTTGGAGTCTTTGGATATAAAAACTTTGACTTCGTTATGTTCTGAGTGTGCATTTTGATTCCCCCATAAGACCAAAGCAATTATCTATGTTGGACTTTTTTTTTTCTGTTGTTTCCTCATTTTCTCGACCTATAATTTGATTTTAGCTCTTTGTTAAGATGGGACTCTGTTCCCACAGTGGGGGGATGAACTGTTCTAAGCTTTTAAGGATTTTTACAGCTTTTTTTGCTGCCCCTCCCCCATTTCATTTTCTCCAAGGTCTTATGAGACTGACTGTTCTCCTGGCCTCTGCTCCAGTCTCCCCTTTGCCCTGGAACCGTGAGGAGAGTCCCTGTTCTCCTGTGGCCCCAGACTGCAACCTGGATCTGAGTATGGGCAAAGCAACAAGAGTCCTGCCTCAGGGACAGCAAAGAACAAAGAAACCTCTGCAATTTCCCCTTATCCCCTTACTGTCTGTGGGCTTAGTGCTCTGGACACAGCTGCTAGTGGCTCCCCAGGCTTGCTCCTGATTCCTTGGAGTTGGGGCTGTGCTGAGACCTGTGCTGGACTGGGTTCTGTTCTTACTCTGGTGCAGCAGTTTTCTTGCTGAGTTTCCAAGCTGAGAAATCTGGAAACCACCATTGCTGCCATGGACTCAGGCCCCCCCCCCCCCCCCCCCCCCCCCCAGGGACCCAGGCACCCCTGGTCGGTCCTGGATTACTGGAGCTATTTTTTCAATTTCATGCAAATATAGTTTTTTCTTTTTTTTCCTCACAATAGTCATGTTTTAGTAAAAGTAAACATAATCCCCACCCCCCACATAAAGAGAAACCTCAAAAAAATAGAAAAGGGGAAAAAATGTGTTTAGTCCATATTCAGATACCATCATCTCTATCTTTGGGATGGATAGCATTCTTTTTTTTTTTTTAAGAATTTTGCAAGGCAAATGGGTTTAAGTGGCTTGCCCAAGGCCACATAGCTAGGTAATTATTAAGTGTCTGAGGCAGATTTGAACTCAGGTACTCCTGACTCCAGGGCTGGTGCTCTATCCACTACGCCACCTAGCCACCCCACTATGCCACCTAGCCGCCCTGATAGCATTCCTTTATCATAAGTCCTTCAGAAAAATAGTTTCAATATTTTTTCCCACAGTTGTTATTGCTAGTTGAATTTCCCTCCATCCTAGTCCCCCCATCCCCATTTATTCTATTCTCTCTCTCCTTTGACCCTGTCACTCCTCAAAAGTGTGTTGATTCTGACTATCCTCTCCCATGATCTTCCCTCTCTTCTATCACTTACCTTACTCTTCTATCGCTCCCTCCCTCCATCCTCTTTCTTCCATCTCTTTCCTTTTTTCCTCTAGGGTAAGATATTTTTCTATACATAATTGAGTACATATGTTATTTACTCTCTGAGCCACTTCCTCTATTTTTTTTTTATGTTTTTGCAAGGCAAATGAGGTTAAGTGACTTGCCCAAGGCCACACAGCTAGGTAATTATTAAATGTCTGAGGCCAGATTTAGGGCCAGTGCTCTATCCACTGCGCCACCTAGCTGCCCCTCTGAGCCACTTCTAAGGAGAGTGAAGACTCAGTCACTCACCTTCACCTTCCCCCTCTTCCACTCTATTGGAAAAGCTTTTTCTTGCCTGTTCATGTGAAATAACCCATTCTACCTCTCTTTTCCCTTTCTCATCCATTAACTCCATCTTTTTAATATATCTTGAAGTTCCTTCTATGCCTTCTCAAGTACTATTCTTTTTTTTGTTTTGTCTTTTAGATTTTTCAAGGCAATGGGGTTAAGTCAAGTACTATTCATACCAATAATAGGGAGGTAGGAAGAGGAAAGAGAGTGGGGGGAGGATACGATGAGTTAAATTTTGATTATATTTAAGATAATCATCAATATGCTTAATATTTGAGATTAGCATTGGGAGAAAAGTTGAGTTGGACTAGTAAATCTGAGAGTCATCTGCATAAGGATGAAAACTGAAACCCTGGGAGCTGAGCTGATGAGCTCATCAAGTGAAAGAGTATAGAGGGAGAAAAGAGAGCCTAGGAAAGAATCTCGAAGGATACCCACAATGACTGGAGGTGACTTGGCTAAAAAAGGAGACAGTGATTTGAAGAGAACTAGGAGTTAATAGTGTCTGTTTTCAGGGACCCCCTCCCCCATAGCAATCTCATTTCCTCCAAGGTCTTATGAGAGACTGACTGCTCTCCTGGCCTGTGCTCCAGTCTCCTCTGTGCCCTGGAACCATGAGAAGAGGAGGGTGGTTGACAGTATCAAAGACTGCAAAAAGGTCAAGAAGGAAGAGTACTGAAAAAAGGATCATTAAATTTGGCCACTGAGAGTTCATTAGGCATTTTGGAGAGCAAATTTTCAGTTGAATGAAGTGAGAAATTGGACAGCAAAAGTTAAGAGAAGAATGGAAGTGGACACATTTAATTTTGGACTGTGTTTTCATGGAGATGAAAAGGTGGAAGGCATGGTGGATGGGCATGGTCGTGGAATAGGATCATTTGTTCCCATAGAAGGTTCAGTTGGCCATGAAAAGGAACTCCTTTTCATATGAGACAGGCGAGGGGAAATAATGCCAGGAGGCATTTGAGTGAAATGAAGTAAGAGGGAGGGGAGAAGAGGGAGCTTTAAACAAATGGTCTCTCTTTTTCCCCAATGAAACACAGCAGAGAGAGAGAGAGAGAGAGAGCACATTTTCTGACTATAGGGCAATGTGTTAAGTGTAAATACAATATAAGGAAAAAAAAGAACAAAACACTTACTCTGATGGGGGAGGACAATACATAAGTGGGAACTGGAGGTAGCTAAGTGGTGCAGTGACTAGAGGGCAGCCCTAGATTCAGGAAGACCCCAGTTCAAATTCAGTCTCAGACACTGGACAAGTCACTTAACTTCTGTCTGCCTCAAATTTCCTACACTACTGCCACAATAGTGATGATAATGGCACCTACCACTCAGGGTCGTTATAAGGATCAAAGATGTTTGTCAAGTGCTAGCAGAATGCCTGACATAAACATAGAAAATGTTTGTTCCTTCCTTTCCCCTGAAAAAAGATTATTGGATTTAGCAGTTATAAGGGGGCATTAATTTAAAAGAAAAGAGGTCAATGGAAACCTTGGAGAGATAGCATTGGTTACCTAATTCTAGTACTATCACTGCTTCAGTTGTATTCCATGACTCACTGGTACTTCTGCTAATCTTTTGAACCTGTTCATGTGGTGGAGCTAGAATATGCTAGTGAATTAAATCTCAAAACACTCTTGTGAGGAGGAATGAATGTTTCGACAAGTTTAGACCCATATTTTCCCCTCCTTTTACCTTATTATAATTTGTCTTTTTTTATACTTTCACTGCTGTTACTTTTTAAAAATTTATTTGTCCAAATACATGTAAAGAATTAAATATATTTCCATATCAATCATATGAAAGAAAAATCAGAAAAAAAAGAAAAGACACGAGAGGGAAAAAACATAAAACTAATTTTAAAAATTGAAAATAGTAAGCTTTGGTTTGCATTCAGACTCCATAGTTCCATCTCTGGATTCCACTACTACTTCTTTTAAATCAATAACCAATTTGATTTTAATGATTTGATAAGTCATTTTGTTTGATATTCAGTTCAGTTTTGCCTATTAGCCTGTATAAATAATTTGTAAACTGAGATAACCCAATTCTCTCATCTCTCTTGTCTCTAAAGGAATGTAAAATAAATTATTTCAAAATTTCCTCAATTGCTATTAATATTCTTCCAATTTCTATTTTAAGTATGTTTTTACTACTTGGTACTTTTATATATCTTGTAGGGATTTGACTCATTTACTCTCTTTACTGTTTTCAGCATATCTTTGGTCAAAGAAAAACTTCAGTCTATATGTGCTGCCTTATCCACTGGAAGAATGACAGATGACAAAGATGTACTCCGAGATGTGTGGTTTGGACGAATACCAACCTGTTTTACACTCTATCAGGATGAGATAACCGAAAGAGAAGCAGAACCTTATTATGTAAGTTTGTTAGTGCTACTGACATCTCTCTCTCTCTCTCTCACACACACATACACACACACAAATATTCACACACATTGTATTCTGAATTTTAGGCTTAACTCTGCCAGAAACACTTTTTTATTACCATAAAACTCTAAATTAAGCATTTGCTAGACTACAAAAAGAAATGTCCAAATTGGCAGTCTCTGCCCTTCCCCCACCCCAACTTCCAATGCCCCTAGACATCTCTCCCTCTCCCAAAGCAATTTAAGGTAATGTTTAATAGCAATATTGATCAAAGAAAAAGTTTTGTATTGAAATATAGAACAAAAAAAATCTCTAACAGTAATCACTTAATTTTAACTAAAACTATTCAAGTTGTTTCCTTGACTCTCTAGGTTTGAAAAAGTTTCCTATTAGTCATCAGTGTATTTTTAAAAGTAAGTTTTTATTGATGTCTTTTCTTTTTTTTGACATAAGTCTAGTTTCTCCTTCTCCTTCTCCCTACCAGAAAACTATCCCAGGTAACAAATAGAAGAAAAAATACATGCCCTTCCCTCTCTCCCTACCTTTCTATTCCTTTTCCTTTCCCCAATAATTTACTGGTGTCCTGTTTTCCCTCAAGTCGTCCAGTATTGATTATTGTTACCTGTTGTCATTTCTGTCAGTTTTCAGGGCATAAAAAAGTAAAACCTTAGGTTTGTTTTAATTTTAATTTCTCTTATTAGTATTTTGAAACATTATTCTTTATGGTTGTTAATGGTTTGCAGTTCTTTTGGGGGAAAATCTCTTTTCATCATTTATCTGTTGTGGAGTTTCTTTTGCAAATTTATCTATCTGCTGACTATTTATATAGCTAATTGTTTATGTATCTTGGTTGTCCTATCCTCTGAGAAAAATGGTACAAATCGTCTTTCAACTGCTTTCCTTATTATTTTAAGGGTATTTATTTTATTTTTGCAGAAGTCTCATGTAATCAGCTGGCTGTTTTATTGTTTGTAATTATTCTGTCCTTTGGTTAAGTACTTCTACCCATAGCTATGAGAAGTTTATGCCCAATTTCTTTCTTAAAGAAAGAAACCAACTAAAAATATTTTGAATTATGACCGAATTGGAATTACTTTTGTTATTTTATTTAGTTATCTTTATGAGTTCCTAGACTTGTAAATTATTTATTTTTCTGAGTTATATTATTGACTGAAAGACAGTAATCCTTTGCATCTGGAATATCATGTTTGGAAAAACTCTGCTCCTTTGTAGTGGTGGATGTTAGTTAAATTGTGTGTGAGTGAACCTAACTGTGACTCCTGGGTACTTGAATTCTTTCTCTCTGGCTACTTATGCTGTTATTTCTTTGATCTAGAAGCTCTGGATTTTTATTATAATATTCCTAGGACTTTTCATGTAGTGAGTTTCAGGCAGTGATTGGTAGATTCTTATCTGAGGAATTTTCTTTTAAGATTTCTTGAAATACAACATTTATGTTCTTTTTGGTCATGGCTTTCAGGAAGCCAATGATTGTTAATTCTTTTTCTCCTAGATCTTTTTTTTTCCCAGTTCAATTGTTTTTACTATGAGATAACCTTTTCTTCAGTTTTTTTTTTCAGTCTTTTGACTTTCTTTTAATATGTCTTTTTGTCTTATGGAGTCATTAACTATTTGGTCAGTTCTAATTTTCAGGGAGTTTATTGCTTGGGCAAAGCTGTTAATTACCTTTCTAATGATTTCTTCTGTAGCTCTCATTTGTTTTCCATTTTTTCCCCTCCAGAATTCTTATTTAATTTATGAAAATATTTTTATTTTTAGACTACAAAAAGAAATGTCCAAATTGGCATAGTCTCTGCCCACCTCAACTTCCAGTGCCCCTAGACATCTCTCCCTCTTCCAAGGCAATTTAAGGTAACATTTAATAGCAATATTGATCGAAGAAAAAGCTAAAACCTTCTTTAGTTCATCCAGGAGTTCTAGTTGAACCTGTGCCCAAGATTTTTTTTTTTAAGGTTTTGTACATATTTTTTTCAGGCATTCTGTTCTGGATTTATATCTTAAGCATTCCTTTCACCATAATGACTTTTTATGGTGGGATTCTTTTTAAAATGTTTCTTTAGGCCAGCCCCCTTCCTGATTTTAGCTTAGGGACAGGGTCATGTATATTTCTCGAGGAAAGGTCAGATCTGTAGCTTTCTTGGGGTGAATGTTATGTTATTCCTGACTCTTGCATACAGCACAGGCTGGGAACCTGCAAGGTTTCAGTGTTCCCAAAATATTTTGAGCTAGAGCAAAGTCTAATTGTTCTTGTTTTCCTTTTGGTCTAAACTCTTCAAGTTCTTGACCTTGGATTTGATCTGAGCAATGGTAAACTGCAACTATACTTTGCCACTATCAGCCATCTGGGAACTGGACTCCAGCCAGCCTTTTTAGAATTATATTTGTTCTTTGTTACCCATTCTTTAGTCTAGCCTAACTCGTATCCTTTTCTCAGTATCACATATGCCCTCTTTATATCTTTGCACAGTTTATTCTTCACAACAGGAGTTTACTCATAACTTACCCCTCTCTCTGTCTTTTAGAATCCCTAGTTGAGCTTAAGTTCTACCTCCTACATGAGTCCTTTCCTTTTTTTTTTTTTAAGGTTTTTTGCAAGGCAATGGGGTTAAGTGGCTTGCCCAAGGCCATACAGCTAGGTAATTTTTAAGTGTCTGAGGCCGGGTTTGAACCCAGGTACTCCTGACTCCAGGGCCTGTGCTCTATCCACTGTGCCACCTAGCCACCCCTTGAGTCCTTTCCTGATGGTACCATTGATGCCCCTTAGCTAACTAGATTGATTAATGTTACCATCAACAGAAAAGAGAAATTTGGGAGGAGAGATAGATTTTATGGGACAGGGAATTGATTCACATTTTTGCATTCTCAGTTTGATATTCCATTAGAACATCCAGGTGAAAATGTCTCAATAGGCAATTGAAATGTGAGAGTGGATATCATGGCAGAAATCAGGATTGTATGTACAGATTTAGACTGGATATATGGCTTTGGTAGTAACACAGAATTTGAGAATTGGAATGTCTTTGTCTTTCAGTGTCAAAGCAAGGTGGCTAGGTGGCACATTGGATAGAGCACTGGCCCTGGAGTCAGGAGTACCTGAGTTCAAATCTGGCCTCAGATACTTAATAAATACCTAGCTGTGTGATCTTGGGCAAGCCATTTAATCTCATTGCCTTGCAAAAGAAAATTTTTTCAAGGCCAAAGCAAACACAGAAGGAGTCTCTAATATAACATACTTAATAAGTGTTCATTCACTATATCATCTCCCCTGAGGCTATGAAGCTGCAGAAGTGAATGAGATGACCAAGGAAGGGGCAGATTTGGTATGAGTGGAGAAGGAGGGATAATGGTAGAATTTTGGGGTACATCTACATGTATAGGAAAGAACATAAATCAGTGGCGAAAAAAAGTTTGAATCAGTTTCATGGAAGCTGAGGAAAGAAAAAATAGTTGAAAGAGTTTCATAGAAACTGAGGAAAGACAGTTTCAAGAAGGTAGCAGTGTTCTACAGTGTTAAGCACTGAGGATTGGTAGAAGATGAGAACTGAGAAAAGGGTATTAAATTTAGCATCTCAGTCTCTTGAGATGGTAGTGAGACATATTTTCAAGTTTTAAGGGACTGATTGAGAGAATGATGAGAGAACAAATATAGTGAGGGAAAAGGCTACTTTTTTGAATAATTAATGTTAAACACTTTATAGTGCTTTAAATAGTCTCTCCTTAGTATTAATTTTCCATTGGGCAATGCTTTTGAGACAGTATTTCCAAAAACTATAATCTCTTTTTCCCTTATAAGGCAGAAATACTGAAAGGGTATTGATAATTTTCAACAATGATCAAACATGATTGCTGAGGAACAATGATGAAGAATGTTATCCATCTCCTGATAAATACATTTTGAATTAAATATGATGAACAAGATCCATTTTGGGATATGGCCAATGTGGGAATTTATTTTGCTTGATTATTTTTTTGTTTTCTTTGGGAATGGGAGGAGAAGTATGATAGAAAAAACAAAGTCTTGGAAATATTTCATTAAAAACAAAACAAAAGAAAACATGTAGGCTATAATTGGCTAGAATTTGGGGAAAAAATGGGCTATTTGTCAAAGGTATGCTTATTATTTAATGAGACCTGTAGTTTTCATGATGAAGAATTAACAGTGTGACAAAGTCCTATGAACTCAGTGTCAAGTTGTGTAAAACCAAGTGATTGCAGCAAAGGATTACATTGCATAGCAAAAAAGAAAACAGATGGCAAAAAAATATATTCTATATATTATAATATTTATAAATATATATATATTTCTGAAAAAGGAGAAAAGGGAAGTACCTTCTGTTCTTTCACATTATCTCTGCTAAAGTTTTTATCTTATGCAGCAACCTTAAATGTTTATATTAAAGATTTTCCCTAACATTTCCCAGTGGACCCCACTAAAGACTAGACTTGTAGAGTTTCTTAAGAAGAATGGAATCATTAGTTGCTAGTAGTTAATTATGGCAAACTGTAAATGGAATGCCATGTAGCCTAAGACAGTAACAAGACCTTCATCTATGACTTTAATTCATCTCTTTTCCCCTGATCCTAGTTATCAAAAACTCTGCCCTTCCTTTCTCAGTTTTCATTAAGGTAATTGAGTTGATTATATCATCTACTTTTGTTGCCCAAACTGTTTTAGAACTCTTCTGTCTTTTCCTTTGAATCTGCTCTGCTCACAATTGCTAGGATAAATTTTTTTTTAGATTTTTTTTTTGCAAGGCAAATGCGGTTAAGTGGCTTGTCCAAGGCCACACAGGTAATTATTAAGTGGCTGAGGCCAGATTTGAACCCAGGCACTCTTGACTCCAGGGCCGGTGCTCTATCTACTGTGCCACCTAGCCGCCCCTAGGATAATTTTTTAAAACATTGTTTTCATTTTTGTTAATTCTCAAATGAATCCATAACTATTGCTTATGCAATTTATTAGCTTCAACATACTTCTCTCTTCCTTAATCTTTTCCTTTTTTGATATTTATTTTATATGCTCAGTTATATTTTAATTCATAAACACTATCTCTTTGTGTCTTCCGTATGACATCATATGAATATATGATAAATGTTATTGACTTATTGACATCACTTGGTAAACATCAGAACAGTATTGTTTCCATTCAGTTAATTTTATTTAACTTAAGTAAATCATCTTAAATTTCAGTACATTTTGGTGGAAGATCTGTTTAAAATCATTTGATACTAGATAAATTATATATATTTATCTTATTTGGGGGGAAATAGTTTTAAGAAATGTTACTGATTCAGATCAGTGTGTCTTGTGGCACATAAAAATAGCTTAAATACTTATTGATTGAATTTTTTGGTTTTTATATTAGTAAGTTGAACCCTGCCTACTTCTACCTGCATTAAATGTTGCACAAGTATTTTCAATAAATAATTTCTGTAGTGTACTTGTCCAAAGTACAAATTTTATTCATTACTAGAAACCTTAAAATGGCTAATACAATAGTTTTTATTATCTGAAAATAATAATTGTAGATTGTAGATAAAATTGTAGATAAATTGTAGATAAAATTAGACAAAGAAATAAAGTAGAATGATTTTACTTTTAATTATTCAGAAACCTGTTTAGTGCTTTTGAAAAAAATCAAGCAAATAAAATACAGTTCTAAAAATTTTCCTTTCAGTTGCTTTTACCAAGAGTAAGTTACTTGACGTTGGTTACTGACAAAGTGAAAAAGCACTTTCAGAAGGTTATGAGACAAGAAGACATTAGTGAGATATGGTTTGAATATGAAGGCACACCACTGAAATGGTGAGTGAATTATTTTACATTATGTATTTTTATTTTTATAAAATTCAATGCAGTGGAAAAAATTGTAATCACAGCAAATTCCTTAAAAGATTGTTACCAGGAGGCGGCTAGGTGGCGTAGTGGATAAAGCACCGGCCCTGGAGTCAGGAGGGCCTGAGTTGAAATCTGGCCTCAGACACTTAATAATTACCTAGCTGTGTGGCCTTGGGCAAGCCACTTAACCCCACTGCCTTGAAAAAAAAACTAAAAATGAATGAATGAATGAATGAATGAATGAATGAATGAATGAATGAAAATCAAAATTAATTTGCATCCATAAGGAAGGGGGGTATGATAAATTGTAAGGAGAACCAATAGAGTGCAGGGTCATAGAAATAAATAAAAGAAAGATGGTCAAGAAGGATGGGGGAATCATCCATGTCAAAGCTGCCAAGAAATCAACGACAATAAGAGCTAATCAGAGACTACTCATTGGGCAGTTTGAAGGTCATTAACCTTCAAAAGAACAATCCAAATTGAAAAGAGTCAAGGAATGAATGGATGGTGAGAAAGTGAAGACAATAAGTGTAGACAAGACTTTTTTATAAATTTGACATTTGAAGAAGGGATATCAGTTGGATACTATTTTTGAATAGGAGGGTTAAAAAGGTTGAAAGATGGAGTTTTTATTTTAAAGATAAAGGAGACTTGAGCCTGTTTGTAGGATGTAAGAGTAAAAAGTTGTTGATAAGATGAGATTAAAAATGTTTGAGTGGATGATTGATAGGGCTAGATAGGCAAGTGGGCCTTGTGATTGAATGCAGGAAGAGTTTATTTTGGTAAAGAAAAGGATGACCTTTCCTCCAACACTGGAAATGAATAAGACAATTATGATATAACCAGATAAATGAGTTTCAGTATACCTTCCAAGATAAACTAAATGAACCAATCAAATATTCTTTACACAGGGAAAATAGAACTAACTAATCAGAGAAATATTAATCACTCATGGGTAGGTCAAACCAACATAATAATTATATAAATTACTTTACTTAAACATTGCCATACCAATCAGACTAGAAAAGGATTACTTTGTATTGCTAGAAAAATTCATAACAATTTATCTGGAGGAGCAAAAGGTCAAAAATGTCAAAGGAATTAAAAAAAAGTGAGAAAGAAGAGGGCCTGGAAGTACCAGATCTCAAACTATACTACACAGCACATACTAGTTAAGAGATTGGTCAGTGGAACATATTAAGTACACAGAATACAGAAGCAAACAAGCATGGTAGCCTACTTTTTGATAAACCCAGACATTCCAGCTTTGGAGGCTAGAACTTGCTGTTTAACAAAACTGTTGGGAAACTGGAAAACAGTTTGGGAGAAATCAGATAATAAAGAAAAATATTTCTCACTGAATACCAAGATAAGTTTGAGAGTAGATTAAGAACAAGAGCCATTCCTCAAATGATAAATGATCAAAGCATAAGAATAGACAGTTTTCAGATGAAGAAATACAAGCTTATCGATAGCCATGTGGAAAAAATGCTCTAAATAGCTAATAATTACAGAAAATTCAAATTCAAAGTTTTGGGACAGCTAGATGGAGCAGTGGCCTCAGACACTTAATAATTACCTAGCTGTATGAACTTGGGCAAGTCACTTAACCCCATTGTCTTGCAAAAACATAAAGTAAAAACAAAAAAACTCTTGAGGTTTCACAAATCCATCAGATTGTTAAAGTTGATAAGAAAGGAAAAAGGAGAAATGCTGAAGGGCTGTGGAAAAACAGTCACATTAATACACTGTTTGGTGTAGCTATGAACTTGTCTAGCTATTCTGGAAAACAATTTGGAACTCCATCCAAAAAGGTAACAAAATATACATACCCTTTGACCCAATGATACAGTATAATGACCATAACAACTACCTATTGCTGGGTCTATACCTTAAAGCAAAGAAAGAGGAAAAGAGGAACATATGTGCAAAAATGTTAAAAGCAGCTCTTTTATGGTAGCACAGGACTGAAAACAGGAGTGTCTTTAAATTGGGAAATGACTAAACAAAATTGTCATATATGATTGTGATGGAATATTATTGTGCTGTAAGAAATGCTGAAGGGGAATGTTTCAGAGAAATTTGAGACTTATGTGAACTGACTCAGAAGAAAGTGAACAAAACCAGGAGAATAATTTATGTATTAATAATAATATTTTAAAGCAAACAACTTTGAAAAACTTGCAAACTCTGATGAACACAGTGATGGACTACCAATGCCAAATTTTGCTTATGTACAAAACAGGATTTTGTACTTTTTGCTGTCTCAGTTGGGGAAGGTGGAAATGGAGGGAGAGAATTTGAATCTTACTTTTAAAATATCAGTGTTTTTTTTAAAGAGAAAGTACATTGGTAATGGTCATAGGGAATAACAATACAAACCATAATGTGATAACCTTTATCTATCACAAAAAAGAAACAAACCTGAACTTACTTTTGCATAAAAGGTGGTTCATTTATGTCACTTATGTTCCCTTATTGCACTTATGTGCAATTTGATCCATATACTTTAAGAAAGATATGAAGAAGCTATAGAAAGTTAGAGAAGTTAAATGTAAATATGATAAAATGAGATATAGGCATAGAGCTGCTGCTCAGTGACAGTTTAAGAGTGGGAAATTGAAAATTGAGAAAAGATAGAAAATGTATAATTAAGCCTAGAAAGTGAATTTAAAACTAGATTATGAAGATTTTTTAAAATGCCAAACTGAGGAATTTGTAATTTATCCTAGAGGGCAGCTTCTTGGTGGTGCAGTGGATAGAGCACTGGCCCTGGAGTCAGGAGGACTGGAGTTCAAATGTGGCCCCAGATACTTAATAATTGCCTAGCTGTGTGACCTTAGAAAAGTCACTTAACCCCATTTCCTTAAATAAAAAAAATCTTAAAAGAAAATAGGGAGTCACCAAAATTCTTGAGCAAAGAATGGTCAGATTTCTTTAGGAAGAATTTTTGGACATTAGTTTGGAGGATGAATTAGAGGAGATACTGAAAGCTTGGAGTTTAATTAAGAGGCTACTATAATAATCTGAGAAGATACTATGAAAACTTGAACTACAGTATTAGCTGTCTAAATGGAAAAAAGGAGATGCATATGAGAGGTGTTATGAAGGTAAAATTGAAAAGAATTGGCATCTGATTGATTTTATGTGGGATCAAGAACAAGAAAATAAAAATGAACCTGAATGACTTGAAGAATAGTTATTCTTCCAATAGAAAAAAAGGAAGGTTGAAGAAGTGAGGTTTGGGGGGAGGGTAGCCAGGATGTGAAGTTAAGTTTTGTTTTGCATGTGTTGATTTTATTGGATTTTTTTATTTTTTTTTTTATTTATTTTTTTTTTTTTTGGCTAGGCAATGGGGTTAAGTGGCTTGCCCAAGGCACACAGCTAGGTAATTATTAAGTGTCTGAGGTTGGATTTGAACTCAGGTACTCCTGACTCCAGGGCCAGTGCTCTATACACTGCGCCACCTAGCTGCCCCACATTCTAAGAGGCCTGTGAATCATTATTTGGTAGCCAGTGGATTGGAGCTTCAGGTGGTGATTGGGACCAGATATGTAGAACTGGGAGTTATCTCATAGAAGTGGAGTCTGTGACAGCTAACAGATAATCAAGAAAGAAAAGAGAAATGGACCCAGGATTGTGCCTTGGGTACTATTCATGGTTAGGGGCTGGGATATAGATTTGATCTAGCTGAGAAGAAGCAAACAAGAGTGATAGGAATAGAACTATGAGGGAATAATAGCATCAAGAAAGCTGGGAGAGTAGAGAGAATTCAGGTGAAGAGAAGTGGTCACAATGTTTTAACTTTTGCAGAGAGAATAATTCAGACTGTGTAACCATGGATCTCAAAGTAGCCCAGAAAATTCTTCAGACTTCATTTTAGAGAGAAATAGAGACATAAAGATAGGAACAGTCCAAAACAAAGAGAAAGGTATTTTTCACTTTTTTGTTTTGCCAAAAAATTATAGCTTAAGATAGTGATGTTTGGTCTTTTTCAATCATGTCCAACTCTTTTTGACCCCATTTGGGGTTTTCTTTGCAAAGATATTGGAATGGTTTGTCATTTCCTTTTCCAGCTCATTTTATAGATTAGGAAACTAAGGCAAACAGGCTAAAGTGACTTACCTAGGTCACACAGCTAGTTAGTGTATCTGAAACCAGATTTAAATTCAGGAAGATGAGTCTTCCTGACTCCAAAACTACTAACACTCTTATCTCCTGTGCCATTCAAATGTTCCAGCAAGAGAGAGATAGGGACAAATAAAAGGAAGCTACTGTTAGGCTTAATAAATACTTTTTTGTTTTGTATTATATTGCAAAGAAGCTAGTAATTTTATAGAATTAATTCATTCAAAATGTAGTAAAAGAAATAGTTTGCAAAAGATTTACATACATTACATATCTACAAACCATGAATTTGTTATTAAAGGAAATGGGCTTTTACCTTGAGGTTAAAAACTTGTGTCAGAGATGAAATACTTCAAAGTATTGGATTTGACCTAGAATGACTCTTGGTCCCTGATTACAAGTATCATAGATGAAATAAGTTTTTAGTAAAAAATATCTTGAAGTATAGAGGTTGAAGATGGGAAATAGGAAAAAAAAATACTATTGGCAATTTGTTCCCTAAAAATATGATGATGGGTATAACAGTAGTAACTAGTTTGTAGTGGTTAATCAGTGATACAAAGAGCAGTGTTTTGTTGGATAAAGCCTGGCATTTTTTGCATGCTTTTTTTTTCTTTAATGAATTAGTAGTTTAGGAGGAAATAAAAGAAATAAAAGTCTAAGGTGAAAAGACAAGAGTAGTGGGAAATAAGAGTTGGAAAAAGTTAAGACTGATGGATTTTATAATAATTTGTATATAAAAACATAAATAAATATATCATAGTTGTAAATAAAATATTTAAAATTATCATTTTCATCTTGATTATGCAAAATTATTTTTAAAAAGCCACATACTAAGATATATACAATTATAGTCTTCATTGTTGGAAGGAATAATGATTTATCCTCAAAATAATGAAATTCTAAATCTTAATTAATTGTGAGAACATATATGTATTTCGCATAGGGCATCCAAACAGACAATCGTGATTGGTTGGTAAATTTTGAAACTGACCTAATTAACATAAGAAATAATAGGTTGCTAGTTCACAGCCAGTTGATAAGTCAGCAAATATCCCTCCTTAATTTTGATGTTTTCACGGCTTTAAGGCAAATAAAAAGTAGATTTTCCCCTATTAAAGATGTTGCCAACCCTGTTGTAATAATAGCTTTCATATTTTATAGAGCAATTTTCATTCAACTACCTTGTGAAATTGCTAGTACATTATTACCTCAGTGGAATTCCTAAAATGTTTTTCCACTCTATCATGCTGTTCCTTATATAATACATTGTCAATTTCCTTTTTTTAACTGACTACTAAAACAGAATTTTATTTCAATTGGCCGCTCTCTTCTCTCTAAAAGTGTAGTATTTACAATAATAACTGATTTATTTAGCACTTTAGAGTTCATAAATTTCATTTTATAAATGTACATGTTTATGATGGTTGATCTCCTCTTGAATATATATTAATTGGTTTTATGTCTTCCATGTATCACAGGAAAGTGACTATGGCTGAAAGATATAGTTCTTTCAGGTATCCATTACTTTATAACCACATCTTAAAAGTCTTTTCCTTTTAGGAAACTAATTATGAAAGTGATTAGGTTTTTAAGAGATAAACACAAATATTAAATTTATTTTTATCTCCAAGTAGCCATGAAGAGGACAGTAGTTATCATTCTCTCTCTCTCTATATATATAAAACATCTGTTTTAAAGTTAAGCATTTCCTTATAGTAAAAAAGTCAAGTTTTATAGATTTAAAACATTTTTTCTTTAGGTTTTTTCTCTTTCAATTTCTAGTCACTTAAACTTAATGTAGGTAAATTTTGTAAAGGACTACCCTTCATTTCAGAGTTTAGAGCTTAGCTAAAAATTTCCCCTCTGGGCAGCTAGGCAGTGCAGTGGATAGAGTACTGGCCCCGAAGTCAGGAGGACCTGAGTTCAAATCCAGTATCAGACATTTAATAATTACCTAGCTGTGTGACCCTTGGCAAGTCATTTAACCCCATTGCCTTGCAAAAAAAAAAAAATTGTTTCTCAGTAAATCCTCCTTGATTCAAGGAATAATTAACTGTTTGGGCACATGACACACACTTCTCTTTCTCTGGAAAAGGAAGTAGCTTGTCCCGTGACATTCACAGGGGGAATCTCTCTCTTAGTCATTGCCAACAAGATGCTTTCCAGAATCCTCCTTAATAGATTGATACTTCATCCATGAGATGGTGAGCTACCGCTTCAGAAAGGGCTGAGGAACAGTCTATATGGTGTTTGTTGCCCAACAACTCCAGAAGACATGCCAGAAATAGAATAGAGATCTGTACACAACGTTCATGGCTCTGACCAAGGCTTTTTATACTGTCAGTCAGAAGGGCTTGTGGAAGATCTTGTCAAAATTTGATTGCCCAAAGAAGTTCATCAGTATCGAATGTCAGTTTCATGATGGTATGTTTTCACAGATTTTGGATAATAGATAATGCTCACACTATCCCATTCACCAATGGAGTAAAGCAGGACTCATGCTTTTCAGCATGATGTCAAATGTCTTCAATGAGGGACAAAAATAATATCAAGATCAGCTACAACTAATATTCACTTATTAACTTGAAAAGATTGCAAGCCAAGACTAAAGTGGATGAAAAGATTCATGTGACTTTTTGTTCAAAGATGATTGTATACTCAGTGAAACCTCTGAGGTTGAGATGAAACAGAGTATGGGTTGATCTCTGCTTCTTGGGCTAATTTTGGGCTGAAAAGTAACACCAAGAAAAGAGAGGTAATCACCCAGCCAACAACACTCCATCCATACATGGAGACTTCATTTATATCACATAGAGAAATTTTGAATGCTGTGTATATATTCACTTACCTTGGCAAATTTCTCGGCTTATACACATACATGATGAGATTGACATGTATATTGTCAGAGCTAGCTCAGTGTTTGGGAGGTTTTGAAGAAAAGTGTGGGAGAGAATAGGTATTAGACTGACAACCAGACTGAAAGTCTACAGGGGGTTGTGCTGACCTCATTGTTGCATGCCTCTGAAACCTGTAGTCTACCAGCTCCATGCCAGGAAATTGAGTCGATTTCATTTGTTTGTGTTAGGAAAATTATGAAGATCAGCTGACAAGATAAGATATGAGAAACTAAGGTCCTTTCTTGAGTTGATCTGCCAAGTATTCAAAGTCTACCTCAGAGAGTGCAACTCTTCTGAATTAGCCATGTTTTTCAAATGCCAAAAGAACAATTGCTTGAAAGACTATTTTGTGAGAACTCACATAAGGCAAGTGTTCACAAGGAGGTCAGAATAAGCAATACAAGGACACTATCAAAGTCTTGCTGAAGTTGTGAGATATGCAAATAACTGGCTTAGCAACACCCCATATCAAAAAGGCCCTGTGCTCTATGAGCAAAGCTCAAAATTGATATTAGATATGTACATTTAGAGACACCTATGTTCCAAATATTCATATGGACTCTTTGTGCCTAACCTATGGATCTCTAGATTCCAAGCTCTCCTACAGATCTAATTAGCCATAGTCAGACTCACTCTACTTTGATCCCAGCATAGTGATGTCATTTTGGTCTTCTTCAAGAACCAAGAACCACCACCAGTCAACCAACTTGAAAGTTTTCCTTTTAAGAGAGAAGCATGCAAAATGCAATATAAATGAAAATATTTAACTTCAGGTTAAATTTTAACCTAAAAAAAATTTTAACACCCCACCCGCCCCCCCAAAAAAAAATTTTTTATTGAGGGGTTGGGGGGTTGTTTAGCTAAACAGCCAAAATCATTAAGGTTGAAATATCCATAAGAAGGAAATAACACTAGAAAGGAGAGAGGCAGAGATCTTAAGGAAATGGAGAGGTGAGAAGGTAAGTAATTGAGAAGTTAAGAACAGCTAATTCTTTCCCATCATTCAGTTCAGTACTTACTCATGGTAGTTTGTGAACTTTAGTTAGAAAAAGGAACTACAACCTTGAAGGACTTGCTCATTGCATCAGTGCAACAATCAGGAACAATTTTGGGCTGTCTGCAAAGGAGAGTGCCAGCTGTATCCAGATAAGGAGCTGTGGAGTTTGAACGAAGTTCAAGGACTATTCCCTTTAATTTAGAAAAAAACAGATATCTTATTGTCTGATCTTGTCACCTCTTAGACTTCTCTTCTTTAAGGATATGATTTCTCTCTCATCACACCCAATTTGGATCAAGGTACAACATGGAAACAAAGTAAAGACTGACAGAGTACTTTCTGGGGGGGGGGAGCAAGATAGGGGGAAAAATTGTAAAACTCAAATAATATCTTTAATAAAAATTAATTTAAAAAAAGAAAAAGGAACTAGTTTTGGGAATGAAGCCATCTTTCTAGGAAAAAGAGCTTCCCTGTTCCTCTCTCATTCCTTTATACATATAAAGATGCTTTTATAAGAAAATTTATAAACTGAGGTAATTAATAAATTTTTAAAAATTTTATTTCTTTATTTAAGGCAGTGGGGTTAATTAGCCCAAGGTCACACACCTAGGTAATTATTAAGTGTCTGAGGTCATATTTGAACTCAGGTCTTTCTGATTCCAGGGCCGGTGCTCTGTCCACTGCACAACTTAGCTATCCTGATAATTAATAATTAACACTCTTTTCATCTTAGGATAGTGAAAAATACAAATACACATAATTTGGTTTTTCAATCAAAATCATTTTTGACAGAGTTTGCTTGATTTATTTAAAGAAAATTTCTGGCTCCTACTTTTCTCTTTATCATCTTCATCTTAGTTCATTTTCTTTATTTTTTCTTTCTACTTTTCTTGACAAAGCCCTTTTAGAAGGAGGAGAAAAGCCTCCTTAACCCTTTAATAAATGAAAATAAAAAGGGGTATAAATTCTAGACATTTTACGTATGACAACAGTAACTTACTGTTTTGTTATTCAGCCTTTATTATTCCCTGCTCTAAGATGTTCCTTGGAAAATATACATTCCTAATTCATGAAATACCTTTTTTGAAGGTATATCTATATTTATATAGAATCTTATAGTATAGTGCCACAAACAGTGAATTTTACATTCTCTTGCTTAGGGCATAATATGATCACTATCTTCCACTGTTTGAAATGTCATGGAGTAGTAATTGCACTTGTTCTTTCTGACCCATAAAGGCAGTTACAGGGAAGCAGATTTTGGCTTTTGTTTGGTGGGGGGACTTATAATATTTCTGACTGCCCACAAAGAGAACCCCAGAACTTTTGCTTGGAGGAGTGGGAGAAGTTGTAAGAACTCAAGTAAGTTCCCCAGGATTAGAAATTTTTAATTTGTGATAGAGTTTATAGTCTGTAATTTGGCCTTCTACGCTTTACTTGTTGACTCCCTCAGTAATTATTATTTCTGATTACAGAACTTAATAAATTCGTATTAATAAATTGTATTTGGAGTTCAAGTTTGGTAGTTGACTTTTCTGTTTGCTTTTCATTTGGCTTTTTAATTGGTTGAACAGCAGAGGGTGCTCCAGTATTATATTTTATTAGGTTATAGTTCTCAGTTAGGAATGATAGGACTTCCTTCTCATTCATCAAGTTATGGTTAATTTTTTACTATATTATTTTACTATAATATTACTATATATTATATACATACAATTAATTTTATATCATTTATTCTGAGAAGTCATCCTTAGTAAAAATGATATGGCAAACAATACCTGAAAATTTAAAAATGTCATAAAGGTCTCCTTTATTTTATTTATAAATAAATGCTTCTAACCTACAATGGACTTGTCATCTCATTCCTCTCACCACAATGAAATGATTGGGGGGATATTTTTATGCATGTCAGAAATAGAGTTCAAAGTTGAATTGAAAAATCTTTTTAATTATTTACAAATGATGACAATAATAATAGCTAGCATTTTCATAGTGCTTTAAGATATTCATATCCCTTTAAAATATCTGATTTTATCCTTACAACTACTCTGGGAGGTAGATTCTATTATTTATCCCATTTTACAAATGAAGAAACAGAGACTGAGATGCCTGTGACTTGCCCATGGCCACGCAGCTAGTATAGGTAGCATGTAAAAATGAACAAGAGTTAAATTTTAATTAGTTTGCTGAGATGCTTTTTTCCTCTCTTTTATTCTAAGATAACTCTCTCGAGTAGGGAAAGTGAAAAAATGTTTTTCAAAATGAAGATGATATAAATTTTTTTAAATTTAAATTTATTTTTATACTTGGTTCCTAACAGTAGCAAAAAAAAAAATTTGACTGAAAATAATTTTTTGATATTTGAACTGATAGGATAAGTTATTTTAATAATCAAAAATGTGTGCATCATTTAAAACTATACATATGAAAAGTCAGTTCAAAACATATGTTTGGATATGATTATTCAATATCTAAAACATTTTTCTGAAAAACCCCATTAAAAAGTACCAATCTTATATTTAGTCACATTATGATTTGTTTTATAAAAATTGAATATTTGTATATAACTTTTTAGAATTTCTTTATTCCATAAAGATGAGAGTTATTTGAAATAGAGTCTTTAAAATGCAGAAGCTAGTTTTTTCCCCCTTAACTATTTGGAGAAATGTTTATAATAGTCATAATATTTCCCAAAAATATCATCATGTAAACAGTGATCACTTACGTTCTTTTTCATATATGTATTATTTTAGGCTAAGTTTAGGTGACATTATTGATTCTACATAGTTCTTTAAAAGTTGTGGTAAAAGCAGTAATAAAATACTTAGGATAAATGACTTTAATTGGCTCTGTATTTATTGAACTTTTCATTGCTGACTGAGAGTTAATAGTAGAAATGTTATACTGTATTACATGTGGATAGTGGTTTTCTCCCCAGAAAATGAATATTGAAGCTCTGATTTATAGCAGCACTGTGTTAGACAGTAGGGATACATCAAGGTGTATAATTCAATTAAATTCAGCAATTAATCTCTTTATTGGGCCCTGGGGTAGATGTGGAGTTTAGATAAGCACATTCTGGCTCTTAGGAAATGTGCTTTCTAGTTGATATGGGGTCCTGTGAGATGAGAGAAAGATATGGATAGGAAAGGTACTATAGTGACAGCTGACAGAATATGCAAGAAATTGAATATTGGAGAATATAAGGGAGGGACAAAAAGTCAAGGCCAACTCCGAAGTGGTGAAGCTGGTACACAGAATGAATTGTTGTTTCCTTGGGGGGAGTGATGAAATTATGAATAAGGATGGGTTTAAGAGGCAAAGGAATGAGGTATTTTTTGGACATAATGAATTTGGAATGCATCTGGGAAATATCCAGCAAGCATTGGATTCCATTTGGAAATATAGGTCTGGAATTCAGGGAAGAGCTGTAGATTTGTAATAAATTTCACAATCATTCAGTCAGTAAATGTTTATTAATCACCTATTATGTGCCTAACATTGTGCTAAGCAGTAGGAAGACAAAAAGAGACAATATAAGAAGTAAAGGGGATTAAAAAAAAAAAAACCAATCCCTGCCCTCAAGGCATATATGTATAACATATCATATTACTTGCAGTCTTGGGGAGGGAAGGAAATGGAAGGAGGGAGAAAAATGTGGAACTTAAAATCTTTAAAAGAAATGAATGTTAAATTATCTTTACATGTAATTAGAAAAATTAAAGAAAAAAGGAAATAATTGCTTTTCTAAATTGAAATCTAAAAAATTTGCTAATTTGAATTTTAGTTCTAATGAAATTTATTAGCTTAATTTTAATTATTACATGTTTAAATGAAGTTTTGACTTGCAAGAACACAATTGTGGTACTAACAGGTCACTAATTTAGAGTCAGATATATTTAAAAATTATATGTATATAAACACAGGGATGGTAATTGTATACTAAAATTTTATAATATTTATAGCATATTTAATAAAGATATACATGGAGTCCAAACAGCTTTATGAAATATATCTTTAGCATAATCTGTTCATTATGCATACCAAGGTTTCAGAGGGGAGTCAGGTGGAAGAAGAAAAACCACCTGATGACTGAAAATTGTACCATGTTACCCCAGGCATGTAAACTAAATAAAATTTTGCTTTCATGTGATTTGTGACTGGACTTCCCTAAATTTTCAATGTATAATCATGTGCTGGAAATTTATTTTTATATATTGCTTTAACTGTAATTATTCACTTTTACCTAAAAATGTCCTTCTTTCATTTTTAGGCATTATCCAATTGGTTTACTGTTTGATCTGCTTGCATCAAATACAGCTCTTCCTTGGAATATCACAGTACATTTTAAGGTACAGTTTAAACAGCATTTCCCATTTTTGATTCCAGCTGAGTGAGTGATTAGGATTGGAATTAAAAAGTAAAATGAATAATTATTCTTCCTTCTGGCATTATTTTCTGGTCTTTACTATTCTTTTCTGAACTCTTGGCAAAGATATTTAAAGATTTATTATGCTTTAATAGCGCCAGTAAGGAAATAATCTTTTTGAGAATTTTTCTTCATTTCAATCAAATTCTAACCAATACTGCTTTCATTCATTCATCTTAGGGAAAGGAAGGCCAGGAGGAGGATGAATTGAAATATATTCACTGAAAAAAAGTTTTGAAAAGTGTTTTCCTCTTGGAACTTATTAAAAAATAAGAGCTTTGTGCACCATTTTTCTCCTAACATTCCTTAAAACTGTAGGTAGCATTTTTTTCTAGAAGAATTACATCTCTCACTTGCCCATTCAAGGGGGAGTCTGTGCCTATTTAGTTCCTTTCTTCATTTCCCTCTACCACATTAAAATCCTTTTTTGGAGATGAATGGAACTATTCTGTTGTACTCCTGAAAAAGAACTATCAGCTGCAGTGTAAGGGAACATGTGGTTAGGCAGCAATCTGGTGGGTAAGTTTAGGAAGTGATTGGAAGAGGATAGTGTTAATTAAGACAGTTCATATTCTTGAGTATTTCAATAATTTTCAAGGGGCTAACTATTGTGGTATAAAATTTCTATGCATTCTGAAAAGCCAATGATATAAAAAATTCAAGTAACTAAATTTTGGCTGGTAGAATTAAGTCATTAGAGGACAGTGCTGTAGTTATCTTAAGGAAAATCAGACATTTTGATACCAGGTTAGTATTGGATTTAGAGAGAGCCTACATTGCATGGGTTTTGAAACTGAATCCTGAGTTATACTCTTAAGAAAGTCATAAAGTAAAAAATTAAAAATAAAAAAATAAAAACATAAAATAACTTTCAGGTACAAGAGGTGTTCATGCCCTATTGGTAGTATTTGTAGCCTGGAGAGAATTTCATTTTTATTAAACCAAGATCTGAAGAACATAGACATTAATTTAAAAAAACAATTTTTAGCTTTGACATTCTTATGATATTGGATGAAATAAAGGTAATTTAAGAAACAAAATTAGATATTCTTTATTGTTTAGCAGTATACATAGTATCATGACTGTTGATATCTGTCTGCTGCTACTGTACATAGAAAATAATACTACTGTATAGTGCTACCATTAGTTTTTTTCTCTACCTTAATCTGTGTTTGTGTGTAGTTAATTTTACGTTTGTGCCTCCATAACTAAAACAAGAATTGAACATGAAATTTGGCCTATTGTATTTCTCCCTCTCCCACTAAAAACAAAATCAAACTAAAATTCTTTTGTTTCAAGTGACCCAAAGCCCTTCGTTTCTTCAAAGTACCTGGGGTCAAAAAGACTGCAAAAAAAAAAAAAAGCAGAGATTTTAACATTATACTATTATATCAAAAGAAAACCCAACTAAGAGAGGGGGAGGAAAGAGCTAATATTGGCAACTATTCTAAAGACTTCATTCCAAGGGTCAGGGTAAGTAGAGCCTTTGGGGGAGTAGCCCTGTCACTTTGTAGTTACTCAAGTCAATAAAATGTTAATTGAACTGAACATTTTAGGGACTCTGAAATATTAACCTCCACATATTAATTGCTGTCTTTTTATCTTAGTACTTGTATATTCTTGGGTGTGATGCATATTTATGCATTCTTTATAAGACTTTAAAATATAGCTTGTCAGATTGTTTCAAGCCATCTTCCATTTTTGGAGAAAATATTCATAGAGTATGCAACATTTTTACCATAATGATTTTCAAAGATCTGTGTTCTTTGGATATGTGCAAATTGATGATACTGACCTAGGTTTAATAAAATTAAAATAAAATTATAAATTTAAATATATAATAACTAGCTTATGTAAAAAGCAGTTTTACAATTAAAATGCTAAACTGAATAATTTCTCTTTCTTTCTTTTGACTAGAGAAATCACTTTAAGATTTATTTCCCCAACCTTAACATTAAATTTAGAATTTTGATGAAGTCCATATCCCCTAGGATTAGTTCCAGTAGTGGTGTCTTGCTTGTGCCTGAATCCTATTCCTACCTTTTAGATGGCCATGGAAACTTTTATTACAGTATCCAAGCCTAAATGTTGGTAAACACAAAGCTTTACTGAGTATGTAGGTGCATGGCTCCTAAGTCAAGATTAAACTATAAGCTTCCCACCATTTCATCTATCCCTATCTCATAGACCTCTGTCTTTGAAAGCTTTGTGGGACTCGACATATGTGGGATTCCACAGCTTGACTGCCATTGTAATTTTAATTGGAAATATTTTTGACTCTGGGAATTTTATAATTAGCCTCCATAGAGGTTGTACTCTGATTGATTACCTCAGCAAAAAAAAGCATTATAGAGAGAAGGGGATGCTTAGTGCATCAAATTTCAGAGAGAACTGGAGGGGGTTATATTTAGGGCACGGGCAGAGGGATTATCTGAGATAAGGGGGGCCCTCTCAAAAACTAAGAATGGAAAGCAGGTAAAGGGGTAGAATTAGATAGTTTTTGGTGTGTGTGTATTTTATACACACACACACACACACACACACACACACACACACACATATATACATATACATATGAGTAGAAACACTGAATTAGTTATTTCAAGTTTTTATTTTGATATTTGCTTAACCTGTGTGTACACACACACACACACACACACACATCTTCCTTCATCTCTCTTTCAGCCTTTCCCTCCCTAGGCCCAAGCTCCTCTTCCCTCCTCCCCTGCCCTGGTAAAATTTAAATTGTCTAACAGTAAAGGCTGTTTCAGGTTTAGTTCTGTGTTTTTAATGTCTAATACAGTGCCAGTTACATTTATAATAGATATTTGGTAAGTATCCATTAAATTTAAATAAAAGTGAGTTGATCTGCTGAAAAAATAGTAGGTAGAGTTAGGAACTTGAAGAGATTATTGTGAATATGGGATCATATATGTGTGTATTTGTTTTTACACATATCTTTTACACATACCTTTGGTCATGCCATCATCACTACTAGGTCTGAATCCCAAAAATTTTTTAAAAAAGAGAATAGGATATATTTATACAAAAATATTTATAGTAGCTCTTTTGAATTGGAAATCAAAGTGATGCCCATCAGTTGAGGAATACAAGTTGTGGCATGTGATTGTAATGTAATATCATACTATAAAATGACAATCAGAAAACTTGTAAAGACTTATATGAACTGCTCCAAAGTGAAGTTAACAGAACTATCCTCAGTAACAGTAACATTGTACACAGAAGAATTGAATGACTTAGCTATTCTTTAAGACAATCCCAAAGGACTCATGATGAAAAATGCTTTCTGCCTTCAGAGAAAGAACTGATGTTGTCTGAATAAGTATACTACTTACATCCCTCCCTTCCTTTCTTCCTTCTTTGCTTGCTTTCTTTCTTCCATTCATGTCATTTTATACAAAATTACTAATATGAATATGTTTTACATGATTATACATGTATAACCTGTATCAAATTGCTTACTGTCCAGATTAGGGGGACAGGGTGGATAAAGGGGCAGGGAAGGGAAGGAGAGATAGAATTTGGAACTCAAAACTTTTCTTCT